>NC_037333.1:117797141-117806340 GCF_002263795.3 Bos taurus | reverse complement strand
TAACCCTAACCGGGCCTCGGGGCCGGGGGTGCGGGGTGTCGGGGGCAGGGGTACGCGAACCCTAACCTAACCCTAACCCTAACCCTAACCCGCCTCGGCGGGGGGGTGCGGGGTGTCGGGGGCAGGGGTACGCGAACCCTAAGCCTAACCCTAACCCTAACCCTTCAACCCTAACCCGGCCTCGGCGCCGGGGGGCGGGGTGTCGGGGGCAGGGGTACGCGAACCCTAAGCCTAACCCTTAACCCTAACCCTAACCCTAACCCGGCCTCGGCGGTGGGTGCGGCGCTGGGTGTCGGGGGACGGGGTTACGCGAACCCTAACCCTAACCCTAAGCTAACCCTAACCCTAATCCGGGGGTGCGGGGTGTCGGGGGGACGGGTACGCGAACCCTAAGCCTAACCCTAAACCCTAAACCCTAACCCTAAACCCGTGATTTAATCAGCGATAAATAAATAAATAATTCAAAATCAAAACCCCTGCCCGAAAAAAGTCGCGGGCGCTTCGGGTCTCTGTCCGCCCCTTCCGGCGCCCGCCCCGCCCGCAAAAAGAGAGGGTGTTTCCTATCTCACCCCTAGCTCTAAGGACCCTGCCTACCTACCTGCCTGCCTACCTACATCCTACACCCTACCTGGGATTCGAACTCCTGACCTGCCCTGCCTAACCTGCCTGCCTACCTGACTGCCCCTGACTCTACCCGCTACGCTACCGCCGGCTGGCTTGCTCCGGACCGGGTTCTCGGCCTAATTTGAATCACGCCTAATTGAATCATCCGCTAAACTAATCACGGCATAATTGAATCACGGCCTGATTGAATCAAGGCCTAATTGAATCATCCCTTAACTTAATCATCCGCTAAACTAATCACGCGCTACATTAATCATGGCATAACTGGAATTATAAGCCACACCGTAGCCCCAACGATAACTCTAAAAGGACCCGAACCCTGACCCTCAGGCAGAGGCTAACCCGGCCTCGCGGTGGGGGTGCGGGTGTCGGGGGACGGGGTACGCGAACCCTAAACCCTAACCCTAACCTAACCCTAACCCGGCCTCGGGGCGGGGTGCGGGGTGTCGGGGGCAGGGGTACGCGAACCCTAACCCTAACCCTAACCTAACCCTAACCCTAACCCGGCCTCGGCGTGGGGGTGCGGGGTGTCGGGGGCAGGGGTACGCGAACCCTAAGCCTAACCCTAACCCTAACCCTAACCCTAACCCGGCCTCGGCGCCGGGGTGCGGGTGTCGGGGCAGGGGTACGCGAACCCTAAGCCTAACCTAACCCTAACCCTAACCCTAACCCGCCTCGGCGCGGGGGTGCGGGTGTCGGGGGGCAGGGGTACGCGAACCCTAAGCCTAAACCCTAACCCTAACCCTAACCCTAACCCGGCCTCGCGGGGGGTGCGGGTGTCGGGGGGACGGGGTACGCGAACCCTAACCCTAACCTAACCCTAACCCTAACCCGGCCTCGGGCCGGGGTGCGGGGTGTCGGGGGGACGGGGTACGCGAACCCTAACCCTAACCCTAAGCCTAACCCTAACCGGCCTCGGGCCGGGGGTGCGGGTGTCGGGGGGCAGGGGTACGCGAACCCTAACCCTAACCCTAACCCTAACCCTAATCCGGGGCTGCGGGTGTCGGGGGACGGGTAACGCGAACCCTAAGCCTAACCCTAACCCTAACCCTAACCCTAACCCGCCTCGGCGGTGGGGTGCGGGGTGTCGGGGGACGGGGTACGCGAACCCTAACCCTAACCCTAAGCCTAACCCTAACCGGGCCTCGGGGCCGGGGGTGCGGGGTGTCGGGGGCAGGGGTACGCGAACCCTAACCCTAACCCTAACCCTAACCCTAATCCGGGCTGCGGGTGTCGGGGGGACGGGGTACGCGAACCCTAAGCCATAACCCTAACCCTAACCCTAACCCTAACCCGGCCTCGGCGTGGGGCGGGGTGTCGGGGGACGGGGTACGCGAACCCCCTAACCCTAACCCTAACCCTAACCTAACCCGGCCTCCGGGGGTGCGGGTGTCGGGGGGCAGGGTACGCGAACCCTAACCCTAACCCTAACCCTAACCCTAACCCGGCCTCGGCGGTGGGGGTGCGGGTGTCGGGGCAGGGGTACGCGAACCCTAACCCTAACCCTAACCCTAACCCTAACCCTAATCCGGCGGGTGCGGGGTGTCGGGGGGACGGTACGCGAACCCTAACCCTAACCCTAACCCTAACCCTAACCCTAATCCGGGGTGCGGGGTGTCGGGGGGACGGGGTACGCGAACCCTAACCCTAACCCTAACCCTAACCCTAACCCTAATCCGGGGGTGCGGGGTGTCGGGGGACGGGGTACGCGAACCCTAAGCCTAACCCTAACCCTAACCCTAACCCTAAACCCGTGATTTAATCAGCGATAAATAAATAATAATTCAAAAATCAAAACCCCTGCCCGAAAAAAGTCGCGGGCGCTTCGGGTCTCTGTCCCGCCCCTTCCGGCGCCCGCCCCGCCCCGCAAAAAGAGAGGGTGTTCCTATCTCACCCCTAGCTCTAAGGACCCTGCCTACCTACCTGCCTGCCTACTACATCCTACACCCTACCTGGATTCGAACTCCTGACCTGCCTGCCTAACCTCCTGCCTACTGCCTGCCTGGACTCTACCCGCTACGCTACCGCGGCTGGCTTGCTCCGGACCGGGTTTCGGCCGCCCTTCAACCTCCGCCCCGCCCGCCCGCTCTCAATGCAGGGCAGGAAGCTCTGTGGCCTAACCTAATCACGCGCGAAATGAAATCATGGCCTAATTGCATCAGCCGGCTGAACTCATCACGGCCTGATTGAATCACGGCTAATTGACTCGTGGCCTGATCGAATCGTCCCCTGAACGAATCACGGCCTGATTGAATCACCCCTTAATGTAATCACCCGCTAAACTCATCACGCCCTAACCGAATCGTGGCCTAAACTAATCATCCCCTGAGCTAATCATGACCCTACGCTTGCGGGTGTGGATTTCGGGGGGGGGGGGGGTGACTTGCCTCAGCTCCCGCTCTCGCCTGCCCTTCCCCCCTCGGACCTAGGAGAGCCGGGGCCTCCCGGCAGAGGGCTCCGGGCCCGCCCGGGCGTGTGTACAAACCGCCAAGGCCTCCGCGAGCGATGCGAGCGAGCGAGCGAGCGAGCGAGCGAGCGAGCGAGGAGAGAGCTCTGTCCGAGGGGGAAGGGAAGCGCCCCGTGCTCGGGCCGCATTCCCACGCTGTGTGTGAGCTTGGCCGCCCAGACTCAGCGAGCGCGGCACGGAGGGGAATCGGGGTCCCAGGGCCCGCTCTGACTGCCTGCCTGCCTGCCCCTGGCTCGGGGAGAGGCGGCTCCACCGCCCGCCCGCCCGCCCGCCGGCGGGTGCTTGCTCGCGAGCGAGCCTGGATGGATGGGGAAGGAAGGACCGAGTGAGCTTCCACGCCGGCCGGCGGAGCTCCAGATCCGCGCCCGGGCGGGCGCGAGCGCGCGGAGCCCCGGCCGAGAGGCCGCTCAGTCTGCCCTGGGGAGGGAGCCTCGCCGAGCCGTTCCCGCTTCTAGCGTTCGCGCCCGGGAAGGAAGGAAGGAAGGAGCAGGCCGGCTGCGGGGGTGTGGGAGTGTGGGAGACGTGACGGGAAGCCTGACCGGCCTCAGCTCCGCTCTCGCCTGCCTTCCCCGCTCGGACCTAGGAGAGCCGGGGCCTCCGGGCAGAGGGCTCCGGACCCGCCCGGGCGTGTGTACAAACCGCCAAGGCCTCCCGCGAGCGACGGCGAGCGAGCGAGGAGAGAGCTCTGTCCGAGGGGGAAGGGAAGCGCCCCGTGCTTCGGGCCGCATTTCCCACGCTGTGTGTGTGCTTGGCCGCCCAGACTCAGCGAGCGCGGCCACGGAGGGGAATCGGGGTCCCAGGGCCCGCCCGCCCGCCCGCCTGCCCGCCTGCCCCTGGCTCGGGGAGAGGCGGCTCCACCGCCAGCCAGCCAGCCAGCCAGCCAGCCCAGCCAGCCAGCCAGGCCAGCGTGTTTTCCCTCCGTGTGTGTGTGCCGAGAAAGCGGCCGCCAGACTGGGCTTCTCCGGAGCTCTCCTCCAGAGCAGAGACGTGTGTGTGGATGTGGTGTGGGGGGCCTTCCTTCCGAGCGAGCCTGGATGGATGGGGAAGGAAGGAAGGACCGAGTGAGCTTCCACGCCGGCCGGCGGAGCTCCAGATCCGCGCCGGGCGGGCGCGAGAGCGCGGAGCCCCGGCCGAGAGGCCGCCGCTCTGCCCTGGGGGAGCCTCGCCGAGCCGTTCCCGGCTTCTAGCGTTCGCGCCGGGCGGGAGGGAGGGAAGGAAGGAAAGAAGGAAGGAAGGAAGGAAGGAAGGAAGGAGCAGGCTGGCTGCGGGAGTGTGGGAGTGTGGGAGACGTGACTGGGAGCCTGACCGGCCTCAGCTCCGCTCTGGCCTGCCTTCCCCTCGGACCCAGGGAGCATTCGAGAACGACATGATTTCATCAGGGACACATAAACGAATAAATAAATAAATAATTCGAAAATCAAACACTGAGAGAACTCCATGATTTAATCCGCGATGAATACATAAGTACATAACTCGAAAATCCAAACCTCCGACACAAAAGTCCCGGCCGCTTCCGGTCTCGGTCCCGCCCCTTCCGGCGCCGGCCCCGCCCCGCAAAAAAAGGGGCTGTCCCCCTCCCTTGGCGCTAGCGGCTCACCTGTACCTGCCTGTGACCCTACCTGGGGCTCGAACTCCTGACCTGCCTAACCTGCCTGCCTGACTCTACCCGCTACGCTACCGCGGCTGGCTTGCTCCGGACCGGGTTTCGGCCGCCCTTCAACCTCCGCCCCGCCCGCCCGCCCTCCCTCAATGCAGGTAAGCTCTTTAGCTTTAACTAATCACGCGCTAACCTAATCACGTGCTAAATGAATCACGGCCCGATTGAATCATCCGCTAAACTAATCACGGCCTGATTGAATCACGGCCTGATTGAATCACGGCCCGATTGAATCATCCGCTAAACTAATCACGGCCTAATTGAATCACGGCCCGATTGAATCATCCGCTAAACTAATCACGGCCTAATTGAATCACGGCCTGATTGAATCACGGGCCCGATTGAATCATCCGCTAAACTAATCACGGCCTAATTGAATCACGGCCTGATTGAATCACGGCCCGATTGAATCATCCGCTAAACTAATCACGGCCTAATTGAATCACGGCCTGATTGAATCACGGCCTGATTGAATCATCCGCTAAACTAATCACGGCCTAATTGAATCACGGCCTAATTGAATCATCCGCTAAACTAATCACGGCATAATTGAATCACGGCCTGATTGAATCAAGGCCTAATTGAATCATCCCTTAACTTAATCATCCGCTAAACTAATCACGCGCTACATTAATCATGGCATAACTGGAATTATAGCCACACCGTAGCCCCAACGATAACTCTAAAAGGACCCGAACCCTGACCCTCAGGCAGAGGCTAACCCGGCCTCGGCGGTGGGGGTGCGGGGTGTCGGGGGACGGGGTACGCGAACCCTAACCCTAACCCTAACCCTAACCCTAACCCGGCCTCGGGGCCGGGGGTGCGGGGTGTCGGGGGGCAGGGGTACGCGAACCCTAACCCTAACCCTAACCCTAACCCTAACCCTAACCCGGCCTCGGCGGTGGGGTGCGGGGTGTCGGGGGGCAGGGGTACGCGAACCCTAAGCCTAACCCTAACCCTAACCCTAACCCTAACCCGGCCTCGGCGCCGGGGGTGCGGGGTGTCGGGGGGCAGGGGTACGCGAACCCTAAGCCTAACCCTAACCCTAACCCTAACCCTAACCCGGCCTCGGCGGTGGGGGTGCGGGGTGTCGGGGGACGGGGTACGCGAACCCTAACCCTAACCCTAAGCCTAACCCTAACCGGGCCTCGGGGCCGGGGGTGCGGGGTGTCGGGGGGCAGGGGTACGCGAACCCTAACCCTAACCCTAACCCTAACCCTAATCCGGGGCTGCGGGGTGTCGGGGGGACGGGGTACGCGAACCCTAAGCCTAACCCTAACCCTAACCCTAACCCTAACCCGGCCTCGGCGGTGGGGGTGCGGGGTGTCGGGGACGGGGTACGCGAACCCTAACCCTAACCCTAACCCTAACCCTAACCCGGCCTCGGGGCCGGGGGTGCGGGGTGTCGGGGGGCAGGGGTACGCGAACCCTAACCCTAACCCTAACCCTAACCCTAACCCGGCCTCGGCGGTGGGGTGCGGGGTGTCGGGGGCAGGGGTACGCGAACCCTAAGCCTAACCCTAACCCTAACCCTAACCCTAACCCGGCCTCGGCGCCGGGGTGCGGGGTGTCGGGGGCAGGGGTACGCGAACCCTAACCCTAACCCTAACCCTAACCCTAACCCTAATCCGGGGCTGCGGGGTGTCGGGGGGACGGGGTACGCGAACCCTAACCCTAACCCTAACCCTAACCCTAACCCTAATCCGGGGGTGCGGGGTGTCGGGGGGACGGGGTACGCGAACCCTAAGCCTAACCCTAACCCTAACCCTAACCCTAAACCCGTGATTTAATCAGCGATAAATAAATAAATAATTCAAAAATCAAAACCCCTGCCCGAAAAAAGTCGCGGGCGCTTCGGGTCTCTGTCCCGCCCCTTCCGGCGCCCGCCCCGCCCCGCAAAAAGAGAGGGTGTTCCTATCTCACCCCTAGCTCTAAGGACCCTGCCTACCTACCTGCCTGCCTACCTACATCCTACACCCTACCTGGGATTCGAACTCCTGACCTGCCTGCCTAACCTGCCTGCCTACCTGCCTGCCTGACTCTACCCGCTACGCTACCGCGGCTGGCTTGCTCCGGACCGGGTTTCGGCCGCCCTTCAACCTCCGCCCCGCCCGCCCGCTCTCAATGCAGGGCAGGGAAGCTCTGTGGCCTTAACCTAATCACGCGCGAAATGAATCATGGCCTAATTGCATCAGCCGCTGAACTCATCACGGCCTGATTGAATCACGGCCTAATTGACTCGTGGCCTGATCGAATCGTCCCCTGAACGAATCACGGCCTGATTGAATCACCCCTTAATGTAATCACCCGCTAAACTCATCACGCCCTAACCGAATCGTGGCCTAAACTAATCATCCCCTGAGCTAATCATGACCCTACGCTTGCGGGTGTGGATTTCGGGGGGGGGTGGGGGTGACTTGCCTCAGCTCCGCTCTCGCCTGCCTTCCCCCCTCGGACCTAGGAGAGCCGGGGCCTCCCGGCAGAGGGCTCCGGGCCCGCCCGGGCGTGTGTACAAACCGCCAAGGCCTCCCGCGAGCGAGCGAGCGAGCGAGCGAGCGAGCGAGCGAGCGAGCGAGGAGAGAGCTCTGTCCGAGGGGGAAGGAAGCGCCCCGTGCTCGGGCCGCATTCCCACGCTGTGTGTGAGCTTGGCCGCCCAGACTCAGCGAGCGCGGCACGGAGGGGAATCGGGGTCCCAGGGCCCGCCTGACTGCCTGCCTGCCTGCCCCTGGCTCGGGGAGAGGCGGCTCCACCGCCCGCCCGCCCGCCCGCCGGCGGGTGCTTGCTCGCGAGCGAGCCTGGATGGATGGGGAAGGAAGGACCGAGTGAGCTTCCACGCCGGCCGGCGGAGCTCCAGATCCGCGCCCGGGCGGGCGCGAGCGCGCGGAGCCCCGGCCGAGAGGCCGCTCAGTCTGCCCTGGGGGAGGGAGCCTCGCCGAGCCGTTCCCGGCTTCTAGCGTTCGCGCCCGGGAAGGAAGGAAGGAAGGAGCAGGCCGGCTGCGGGGGTGTGGGAGTGTGGGAGACGTGACGGGGAGCCTGACCGGCCTCAGCTCCGCTCTCGCCTGCCTTCCCCGCTCGGACCTAGGAGAGCCGGGGCCTCCCGGCAGAGGGGCTCCGGACCCGCCCGGGCGTGTGTACAAACCGCCAAGGCCTCCCGCGAGCGAGCGAGCGAGCGAGGAGAGAGCTCTGTCCGAGGGGGAAGGGAAGCGCCCCGTGCTCGGGCCGCATTCCCACGCTGTGTGTGTGCTTGGCCGCCCAGACTCAGCGAGCGCGGCACGGAGGGGAATCGGGGTCCCAGGGCCCGCCCGCCCGCCCGCCTGCCCGCCTGCCCCTGGCTCGGGGAGAGGCGGCTCCACCGCCAGCCAGCCAGCCAGCCAGCCAGCCAGCCAGCCAGCCAGCCAGCGTGTTTTCCCTCCGTGTGTGTGTGCCGAGAAAGCGGCCGCCAGACTGGGCTTCTCCGGAGCTCTCCTCCAGAGCAGAGACGTGTGTGTGGATGTGGTGTGGGGGGCCTTCCTTCCCGAGCGAGCCTGGATGGATGGGGAAGGAAGGAAGGACCGAGTGAGCTTCCACGCCGGCCGGCGGAGCTCCAGATCCGCGCCCGGGCGGGCGCGAGAGCGCGGAGCCCCGGCCGAGAGGCCGCCGCTCTGCCCTGGGGGAGCCTCGCCGAGCCGTTCCCGGCTTCTAGCGTTCGCGCCCGGGCGGGAGGGAGGGAAGGAAGGAAAGAAGGAAGGAAGGAAGGAAGGAAGGAAGGAGCAGGCTGGCTGCGGGAGTGTGGGAGTGTGGGAGACGTGACTGGGAGCCTGACCGGCCTCAGCTCCGCTCTGGCCTGCCTTCCCCTCGACCCAGGAGCATTCGAGAACGACATGATTTCATCAGGGACACATAAACGAATAAATAAATAAATAATTCGAAAATCAAACACTGAGAGAACTCCATGATTTAATCCGCGATGAATACATAAGTACATAACTCGAAAATCCAAACCTCCGACACAAAAGTCCCGGCCGCTTCCGGTCTCGGTCCCGCCCCTTCCGGCGCCGGCCCCGCCCCGCAAAAAAAGAGGCTGTCCCCCTCCCTTGGCCGCTAGCGGCTCACCTGTACCTGCCTGTGACCCTACCTGGGGCTCGAACTCCTGACCTGCCTAACCTGCCTGCCTGACTCTACCCGCTACGCTACCGCGGCTGGCTTGCTCCGGACCGGGTTTCGGCCGCCCTTCAACCTCCGCCCCGCCCGCCCGCCCTCCCTCAATGCAGGTAAGCTCTTTAGCTTTAACCTAATCACGCGCTAACCTAATCACGTGCTAAATGAATCACGGCCCGATTGAATCATCCGCTAAACTAATCACGGCCTGATTGAATCACGGCCTGATTGAATCATCCGCTAAACTAATCACGGCCTAATTGAATCACGGCCTAATTGAATCATCCGCTAAACTAATCACGGCATAATTGAAT
>NC_037333.1:115427141-115502141 GCF_002263795.3 Bos taurus | reverse complement strand
TGCAGGTGGGCGTCCTGCAGGTGGGCGTCCTGCGGGTGGGCGTCCTGCAGTGGGCGTCCTGCGGGTGGGCGTCCTGCGGGTGGGCGTCCTGCAGGTGGGCGTCCTGCAGGAGTCCCGGGTGGGCTGGGGCTGGCCCGAGGTGCTGGGCGCGCGTGCGCAGGAGCGCCTCGCCCGGCCGCCCGCCCGCTGCTCTCGCCGCCGCCACGCTGCTGTCAGGGCGCTTCTTTCAGGACTGCTGGAGTTCCCAGGTTTTCTCTTCCGTCTCTGATCTCTGGTAACCCCTCTACGGAGTACCTCTGCAGTTCCAACAATTGTGGATTTCATCGTCAATCATCCCATAGGATTATTTTTAAATCTACCACCCTGCTTCTCCCCTTTTTTTTGAAACCTTTGATGACTTCACAATTTCGTAGTCATTTGACATCTGCATTGACCTTTGCAGTATCTGAGATTCTGTTCATTGCTGTTTCTGCTTGTTCTTTCTCAGGGGGTTTTCCCTTGGGCTTAGGGGAGTTTTGAGCTCATTTCTAGGTGGGCTCATGCTCTTTGAACTCCTGTGGGCCTTGCCTGACTGCTTCTTCCCAGACGGTTTGTGTTTGTGGCTGTGGGGCTGGGGCTCTTCACCCCGGGAGCGTCCAAGTGAGGGGACGCGCACCCCTCAGCCCTGCGGGCCTCCGTTCCCTCCCCGCTCCTCCCGCAGGGGGCCCTTGCTTCCTTTAGAGCAGTGTTGTATTAGAAAGCTGGTGTGTTTTGATGCTCGCTTCACAGTGTTTCTGTAAATCGACAGCTGCTCTAAAGCACGTTTGGGGACCTTTACCTGGATCTGGTCACCCTGTACCAGAGGGCCCCCTTCCAGAGCCTCTGCAGCCGCAGGCCTGCCCTGCTGGCCCTGTCCCCGCTGCCCAGCCGGCCCAGCCTCCCCATGGGCAGCCTGTGCTCACCAGCCACCTTCTCAGCTTCAGGGACACTCTTCTCTCCAGGATCTTTGTGCATTTGGGGGATGTGTGTAGAGATTCTTTACTGCATTTTGTCCAGTCTGCTAAAGCCTGAGTTTTCAGCTTTAGCTGCGACCATACATGGAGTGGACCACGTCCTTCACGTTGGTGGATTTTACATTTTCTGACTTGCTTTTCAGAAGTTATTATTGATGGGGTTTCTACTTTTGTGTATGGCCTTGCAGAGTTTCCTCTCGCAGTCTCAGGGAGTGAGTTGCCTTTGATATTATTGAATTTTCCCAGGCTCGCAGGTGACTTGTGGTAAGCATGGGCAGGAGGACAGTGTCCGTGAGCCCCCGTCCACCCTGGGGAGGGGGCCCCCCACTTCTCCACCGAGAACAGACCCTGCTGTGCAGGGGCTGCTAGCTCCACCATAGCCTGTGCAGTGTTTGTGACCCAGGACTCAAGATGGTGTGAAGCCGTGACGAACCCGATCCTAGGGCAGGGTCCTGGAGGCTGGCCCCCGGGGGGAGGAGGGCGGCTCACCGGGCTGGGCAGGGGTGAGCCCCAGGAGGTGCGGCCCCCATCCTCCAGGTGGGGGCGCCGGCACCGGGGACGGGGGCCGCACAGTGTGTGGGTGTGCACTTGACGTGGACCACCCTTTCCTCAATTTGGCCGCGAACACCTGCTTTCACCCCCGGGTGGGGGGCTGTCCCTGGAAGCAGTGGTCTGGCATCTTCTCCCCACCTGTTTGCTCTTGGCCTTGGGGGTCTTGAGACGTGATCCCCGCTGACAAGGGAGGCCCCGGACCTGGGAAGGGGCCCCCCGTCACTCTCCACGCTCTGCTCTCTGGTCTCCCTTCGCTCTGCAGAGAGGAGGGCGTGCAAGGCCCAGGGCTTCTACAGCGGGCTTCTTCTCAGGGCATGACTTCGGGCTGAGATGCCAGGGGTGCTGTCTGCCCCAAGGCCTGCGGGCCCCGTGTGGCTGCCGTGGGGCCCTGCCTGCCTCTGGCCTGCCAGGCTGTGCCTGGGCTGTGACCAGGACTTGTCACAGAGGTGCTGCACCCACGCCCTTCCCGCGGGGCAGCTCCTGGTGTCTGTGCTGCCTCCACAGGCCCCTTCCCCTCTCCTGGCTTCTCTGGAGGCCCTCCTTCCATGATCCCAGGCACCCTCCCTAGGTTGCAGCCTCAGAACTGCGTTCTCAGGAGGACTTGCTCAGCCGTCCCCATCAGAGAATTGCTCAGTTGTTTGGAGCTCTCTGGACCCTGCCTGTTGTCCCAAGACCTCTCTCCACCGCCTCCTCCCTCCAGGCCTGGCTTGTCCCCACCTGCCTGCCCAGGGTGGCTGGGTCAGAGGTCCGGGCTGGCTGCAGGCCAGCTCCCCTCTGCCACCACCACCGAGGCGGATCTACCCCTGGGTGGGCCTGGGGTGAGAGTGCAGAGCAGGACTGCCATGTGCCCTGGGCCACGCATCACTCTGGATGGACAGAGGGCAGGCCTGCCTCCTGGGCTCGGGTGTGCCTGGCAGACTCAAGCCCGGGCTGGTGAGCCCAACTTCTAAGGCTGCTCCGAGGTGGTTACGAAGCCTGCGGTGTCAGGCGTGCCAGGATCTGTTCTCCAGGGAGGAAGGGGACGGTCGCCCGGCCGCGTCCTGGCCTGTGGGTGGGGCGGGGCTCACCCAGGAAGCAGAGGGCCACGCCCCGGGAGGCGGCCGTGCCCGGGCACCTGCTCCCAGAGCAGGCTCGGCCAGAGGCTGGCTGCGCTCCTCACACGGACGTGCTGCCTTCTGACCGGTCATGAGGCCCAATTAACTCATGTCTCTCTCTCTTTTCTTTCAGTCCGCAACTGTGTCCGATGGGGGTAAGTCACAATTTCTAATGTCTATTTTTTATAATTTTTGACGAAGTTTCAAGTGTGGGGTATATTTGCTGTTGACTCACTCTGACGTTGTCTTCTCGGCGTTTCCACCTCTGGGGGGTGGGGGTGGTTCACCGGGGCCTGTTGGGGGGCCGTCACCCCCGGGCCCACCACCGTGTTTGGGAAGCCGTCTGTTGAGGACACGCTGTCGTGACAGTGTCTGGGCTCGTCCCCACGTATCCCGTGGGGGCAAGTAAAGACCTGCCGCCCGCGTGGTGGAGCAGCTTGTAGACCAGCGAGCCAGGCTTCAGAGCGCTCGCCGGATTGGGGCGGTTCTGGGAGTTCGGCGAGACGCTCAGAGGCTGAATTTCCGTTTCTTAGGAAAAGTTCAGTAGATGATTGGAACCTGTGGGACAAAGAGGAAAAAGCTTTCTTTCTGCCTTTAAGTGATTCCATTCAGGGGATTCTTTTACTGAAAGGAGGTGGCCAGAGACTTCCTGTTTCATTAAGTCATTCCTCTGATGTAACCCTTATCCCTTTGGCTCAGTGAGTTTTAAAAAGCTCTCCAGACTGACTTGGAGGGTTTCTCCCCAAAGTTCCTTGTTCCTTGTAACACTCATAAAAGTCCTTGTGCTCACAGGTTTGTTTCTTTTTATGTGTTTTTAACGACTCTATTCTGTCTATTGAGAGTTGAATCTTACAGTTTGTTAAAATGTAAAAAGTATCAGCATTTTATTTTCATTTATATGTTAACTTTGGGGGCCAAGAAGTGCCAGAGCTGGGGTCAGGGTTACCCTCTTTATTGTGAGCTGAAGAGAAACCAAGTTTTCTGGGCTTCTATTGTCCAACAACTGCTGACTTCAGTCCCGGGCCTTAGAAAGGGTGGCTGGTGGGTGGAAGGCGGGTGGGCACAGAGCCACCAGGAAGTGCCACCAGTCACCCTCTGCCTGTCGGGGTCCGTCCACGTCCAGCGTGGGAAGTACGAGAAACACGCTGACACCCGACACTGAGACCAGATGGGTCCTAAAGGTTGTGTTCGCAGATTTATTTTTCAGCAAAAGGAATTATGTTAACTTGCCTTATGTACACTGATAATCTTGTCATTTAATCACCTTAAGCTAAGAGTGGGAAAAACGTCCTTAATGAAAGGAAATAGGATGTAACCAAACTCAGGGCAGCAGTGAGCGGTTTTACAGTGTTCTGTTCACGTTAGCCTTTCTCCTGTGTGCTCATTTAGGTTTTCTGGTAGAAGGCATTCATTTCTGCAGAAAATTTATTCGTTTGAGAAGTTTATTTAATATGTTCAGTTTAATCATACATGGTAAGCTGTATTCATCTGTTAAATTTTCTTCTGTCAGCAGCAGGCACAGGAACCCCACAGCATTTTATTATAAACTGCATTTTACAGTTTCTGGAAAGC
The DNA here is from genome assembly GCF_002263795.3 of Bos taurus. Classification (NCBI taxonomy): domain Eukaryota; kingdom Metazoa; phylum Chordata; class Mammalia; order Artiodactyla; family Bovidae; genus Bos; species Bos taurus. Next base: position 115,497,931 of record NC_037333.1, on the reverse strand, counting down.
TGAACTTGCCCACTGTGGAAGCCCCAGACTCACGGCCGCGTGTCCTCCGTAAGGAAGTGGGGTCCCGGCTGGTGGCAGTGGCCCCCGCCTGGGGGGCTCCCCTCCCCGCCGTCATTCTCCCCCTACCCCGGGCCGGTGCCGCTCGGGACGGCCCCGCTCCGTGAGCCCCGCTGTGGAGAGCTGTTTCACGAGCCTGCAGGTCCAGGGGCTGCAGACGACAGTCCAGTGTGTGTGTCCTGAGGAGTTTCCCACTTCCATGGTTTCCCACCTTAGTCTCTTTTCTGATCATAGATAAGGAGAAAACGTGATCTTATTTATTTTACACGTTTGTCCTAGGAGGTATGTGTTATTAAACATGTTCTGCCATCTTTACAAGTAAAAGCAGCTGGGCAGAAAGAGGGCCCCACAGACACCGAGTTAAGAGGCGGGGGTCAGGCTCTGGGGTCTCCCCCTCTCACCCGAGCGTCCCAGCCCCACCCGGGACCCTTCACTTCCCGATACCTGCTTCCTGGGGTCGCCTTCCCCTGTGTGGTCGGCGGCTGGTGAGAGGATCTAGGTGGGAGCTTGGAACGTGTCTCCACGCAGAGACGTCTCACGTTCGTGCCGAGCAGGAGATTCCGGCTCCGGGGCCTGGCGCTCCAGGAGCACACTGCTGCCGTGGGAAACGCGTCCTGCCCTGACTCAGGAGCCAGCTTCGGGGAGCGGCCTCTTCACAGGCTGGGATGGTTCCCACCTAGTCATCCCGTCTAGTGTGGGTGACTAATAGGTCAACACTAGATGTTTTGTGTTCAGTTCACCTTGTTGGTGAGCTCATTGGGCTTACTTACCTGCTGGACTCACTTCACACTGTATGTTTTCCTGTGTCTGTTCTTGCCATGTAGTTAGCTCCGTGGCTTTATTTTAAGGAGGTTGGACAATGCCGCGTTTGCAGTCTTTGTCAACCTGAAGTGTGTCTTCACTTTCTCCGGAGGAGAGGGACCCAGAGCCCGAGACCACCCTGTATGGAGGGTTGGAGGTCAGTCTCTGTGGAGGGCAAACCAGGAGCTGGGCTGAGTCAAGGAGGCAGATTCTGCCTCAAGATCAGGAAGAACATTCTAGCCCTTGAGCAACATTTAAAAATGCAAGGATCTAAAAAAAAACAAAAAAAAAAAGCAAGGATCTGCCTTGTGGCAAATCATGCAAACGTGTATTCGCGCTGCCGCCCCCAGCACTGGGACAGGCAGCGCTGGGAGCTGAACAGGCTGCTCCCTCCACCCAGAGACGGAGCCCTCTGTGCGGTGGCTTCAGGGGTGTCCTCGGCCCCCAGCACAGCAGTCACGCAGGAGTGTCTGCTGAGTGAGTGTGGGGTTCAGGTTTTCCTGTGTGGCAGCCGCAGCCAGGGCCTGGGGGCTCAGTAAGACCCGCACTAGGCTGTTAGGGTGGGGGCCTTCTTAGTAATATCCTCTTAAAAAACCAGGCAGGCTCGGTAGAATCTGTTAAAATGCAACAGCAGACGGGTCCTCTGGACTCATGGGGTGTAGCCCACCCTCTGGTGACGCTCCAGCTTCCAAGGCTGGGGGACCCGAGGCAGCCGGCTTCCACGGGGACACCTGCAGTTTCCTTTGTCTTTCTCCAGAAGCTGTAGTTTACCACCTCTGATTAACAGACAAATAGTTTCAGGGTAGAGTGTGAGCTCCGTGCCATAAATGAATCAGCAGTACTTTGCAACATTCAATTATTGTTCTAACAGAAACTGGCCTTCAGAAATCGGGAAGAATACCCGAGACCAGAGATGTGCGTCCTCCAGCTCTGTTTGTTTGCTGAACGGAGACATTCTTTGAGTTTGTGTGTACCCCCTGCCCTGCCCTCTCCATCTGCCTTTTTCCGACAGCGCGCAGCTTTGGTCAAGCAGTAGGGAGTGAAGAAGGGGGCAGGTTAGAAGAGGCTGAGAAGGCCGCCGCGCGGGGCTCCGTGGCCCCCGGCAGCCGAGGAGCCTGGCCGCCCAGCCCGGGGTGTCGCCCAGCGAGGGGCGCCGGCGTTGGCCCGTGAGCTGGGCCTGGCCTCAGCCAGCGCGGTCCGGGGGCCCAGGACGTGGGGAGGGCCGAGGTCTGCGGGCACCGCGTGCTGGCCCGTTCCTTTGTACCTGGTGGCTGAGCGCTGTGCTAGCTGGTTAGGACTGGTGGTGGTTGTGGGCCATATGGCGTGCGGCTGGGTGTATCAGGTTAAGCCGATGATGCTTTCAGTGACCAGGACCCTGTCGTAAACCTGGGCTGTGAGATGCCCTCAGAGAGAAGCAGGCTGTGGGTGAGCTCAGCGCCCTGCATCCTGCTCGCTGCCCGCCCGTGCATGTCACCCTGACTCACCTTTGATACCAGCAGCCTCTTGCTGCACAAGGCTTTCTTTTTCCCTTTTAAAAATGGTTTTATTTTGCTTTTTTCCAGCTTTACAGGGGTATAATTGATAAAAGATTGTGTGTTTAGGTACATGATGTGATATGCTGATGTCCGTACACGTGGCGGCAGAGTGACTGCAATGAAGCTGATTAACACCCTTGCTGCCGCACGTGGTACCTGCTGTGTGTGACTCGGGCCCACTGAGGCCGACCATCTTCGCAGACAAGTGTACAAAACACCGTGGTTAATTGTAGCCACCACGCCGCAGGTCCTCCCCTCGCAGCAGAAACTCTGATCCCTCGGCCTGCATCTCCCCGTCCCCCGCCCCAGCCCCCGGCAGCCGCCGTCCTGCCCGCTGCTTCAGTGAGCTTGAGTGCTGTGGTTTCCACAGACAGGAGAGCATGCAGTATTTGTCCTGTGTCAGGGTTGTATGTAGCATGTCCTCCAGATTTATCTACGCTGCTTCGCAGGCAGGATCCCCTTCTTTTTAAAGACTGAATAATATTCCTTTAATGGAATTTTGGGATGGAATATTATAACGCCATCACCTCCATCCATCCCTCCGTGGACACTGAAGTTGTTTCCGTATCTTGACTGTTGTGAGTAATGTTGCAGTGAACATGGTGATGTAAGTAGCTTTTGAGATTCTGTTTCATTTGCGTGAATGCCCAGGAATGAATTTCTGGATCACGTAGTCGTTCTAGTTTTGATTTTTTTGAGGGACTTCCCTACTGTTTTCCACGGCGGCTGCACCCATGTCCATTCCCACCAGCAGTGTGGGAGGGTTCCCTTTTCTCCACACCCTCCTCAGCGTTTCTGTCTTGTCCGCTTGATAACAGACACGGCTGCCCACCAATGGGCGTGAGGTGCCGCCTCGTCGTGATTTCGCTTTGCATTTCCTCAGGACTACTGACGTTGAGCGTCTCTTCATGCACGTGTTGGCCATTTGCATGTCTTGTTTGTCAAAGTATATGTTCAACTCAGGTTTTTTGCTCATTTTTAACCTGATTATTTGGGGTTTTGTTATAGAGTTGTATGCATTCCTTGTATATTTTGGATACTAATCTTTCTTCAGATAGGTTTGCAAGCCTTCAGAAGGAATCCTGGCCACGCTGCCACCGGGAGGCAGTTCAGACCCTCAGCTTCTTTGCTCTGCCCCCACCCCAGGCCAGGTCCTAAGAGCCTGAGAGTGTTGTGTCCCCTTCTTCTTTGGGGAGGTGTGTCGGCTGTATTCAAAGGCAGTTCTGTTGTAGAGGTTGTTTCCTGTGTCTTTAGTTTGATTTTTCAGACACACCTTGCCTCTTTTTTTTTTTTTTTGCTTTTTAGTCGTTTTGCAACAACCTTGATTCTGTCCTCAGTCTCATCGTCTCTGCGTTTCCCCCTTGCGCTCATAGAACGTGTTTTTCCTTTTCTCTCATTGTTGTTCGGTTGCTAAGTCGTGTCTGACTCTGTGACCCCTGGACTGCAGCTCACCAGGCTCCCCTGTCCTTCACTATCTCCCAGAGCTTGTTCAAATTCATGTCCATTGAGTCAGTGATGCCATCCACCCATCTCATCCTCTGTCGTCCCCTTCTCCTCCTGCCCTCAGTCTTTCCCAGCTCAGGGTCTTTCCCATGAGTTGGCTCTTCACATCAGTGGCCCAAAGGATTGGAGCTTCACCTTCAGCCTCAGTCCTTCCAATGAATATTCAGGACTGATGTCCTTTAGGATTGGCTTGATTGATCTCCTTGCAGTCCAAGGGACTCTCTAGACTCTTCTCCAACACCACAGTTCAAAAGCATCAATTCTTTGGCGCTCAGCCTTCTTTATGGTCCAACTCTCATATCCATACATGACTATGGGAAAAACCATAGCTTTGACTAGACAGAACTTTGTTGACAAAAAATGATGTCTCTGCTTTTTAATGTGCTGTCTTTTTAATACACTTTCCTCCCTTCTATTAGCATGAAGTGATGGGACTGGATGCCATGATGTTAGTTTTTTAAATGTTATGTTTTAAGCCATTTTTTCCACTCTCCTCTTTCACCCTCTTCAAGAGGCTCTTTAGTTCCTCTTTCTGCCATTAAAGTGATATAATCTGCATATCTGAGGTTATTGATAGTTCTCCCAGAAATCTTGATTCCAGCTTGTGATTCATCCAGCCTGGCATTTTGCATGATGTACTTGGCATAGAAGTTAAATAAACAGGGTGACAATATACAGCCTTGTCATACTACTTTCCCAATTTTGAGCCAGTCCACTGATCCATGTTCTGTTCTAACTGTTGCTTCTTGACCCATATATAGGTTTCTCAGGAGACAGGTAAGGTGGTCTGGTATTCCTTGTCTCTTTAAAAACTTCTAAAGTTCTTTAGGCTATGTTTTCTTCCAGACCAGACTTTGTGTTTGCTTTTTGCATATTATATACCGTCCTTTATCTGTCAGCTCACCCATCCACCCATCCATCCACTTACTCATCTATCAATCCATCCACTTAACCCATCCATCCATTCACCCATCCACCCACTTATTCATCCCTCCGTCCACCGTTGATCCACTTACCCATATATCCCTCCATCCCTCCATCCATGCGCCAGCCCGCCCGTCGCCTGTCTGTCAGCCCGTCCTCCCGTCTGTGGGTGTGTGCAGGCCCCACAGCCCATCACTGTGCTTTCTGCCACAGACATTCTTGAGCCCAGAGAGACCACAGCGCTGGGCTCCTGTCGTTCCTGCCTCAGCCAACCCCTCAGCACCAGCTGGGCTCTACGCACAAGGGTGTGTCCTTGACTTTCCCCCTTGTCCCTGTTCTCCTGCCGTAGTTGGAATGCTTAGAGTTTGGTTGGTGCACCTTGCTTCCCAGGACGCCTGCCAGGGGCTCGGGGGTGGGTCAGACGCAGAGCCTGTCAGAACCTTCTTATGCTTTACCTTTTCTTGGCGTTTTCCCCCTTTCCTCTTTTTCTTGTTTGAAGCTAATGGCCTCAGACCATGCCCTCTGTTTTGGTTGTTTTGCTAGATCGGTGGCTGATCTGCAGTCCCTCCGTTCCAGCCCACCGGTGCTGGCCGCCGGGAAGCAGTCTGGCTCTTCTTCAGGTGCCCACACTCCCCCGGGGCTGCTGGCTGCTTGTTTGCTTGGTCTTGTCTTGAAATGACGATCAGTAGGAAGCGGAAGAGGACAGTGGGTGGTCAAGAGCGACGCTCCCGGTCCTCCTGACCTCCTGCTCCTCCAGGAGCCGTGCGGTGAGTGTCCTGGGCGGGCAGAGCGCTTGGAGGGCCTAGCTCCTCCCCACGCCTGGCCGGGGCTGCACCCAGCTCAGGGGCCTGGCTGCCTGGCCCCATCTGCCAGGGTTCTGCCCGCTCCATGACCTGCTGGACACCCACCCAGGGAACCGTGCTGAGCAGAATCTGGGTCAGATCCGACCGGGAGTCCCCGTTCCCTGCCTCCAGGCTGGGGGTGCTTCCCGCCACCCGCCCAAGTCCAGCCCCAGCCCTCCACCCGCTTTCCCTGCACCTTACGTTCACGGCAAACTGTGATTTCCAGAAGGGGCTCGTTACTTCAGGTGCTGGCTAGAGGGTCCTTCCTGTAACACCTTCCCGTGTGAGACGCTGCGTCAATGCACAGAGGCGCCCTGGTGCCTTGGGCGTTTGCTGGAAAGGGCCGACTCCCCCGCAGCTCCTTGGTGGGCGCCTGCCCCCAGCCCAGTGACATGCGTGCAGCAGGACCACAGCTGGAGGGAAGCTCACGGGCTGGAGCCTCTGTCTGTGTCTCGTCTTCACTCACGACATCTCCTCCCCTGCCTGGTGGGTGGCGGGCAGCAGCGAGCCCTGTGGCCAGGCTGCTTCCTGGCCTCTTGTGGCGGGCCTGGCAGCGAGGCCTGCATGCCTGTTAATAGCCGAGGGAGTTAAATTGCCCGCTTCTTCAGAATGTCAGGTACTACAGCCTCTCTTGTTTGTGCAAATGAATTTGCATTCTCGAGCATTACAAAAGAGAAAGACTGATGTAAAGGTTCCAGGGCAGTGCCATGGTAGGATTTGTGCAGGGTAGTGCCACGGTAGGGTTTGCGTAGAGTTCTGGTTGTAAAGGTTCCAGGGCAGTGCCATGGTAGGATTTGCGTAGAATTCTGGTGAACTCATATTTTCCTTGTCAGAAAAATAGTGCAGCCTAATTGCTCATTTTCAAAAATGTTTGCTAAATAGTAGAGATGGAATGGTAATTTGTAATTTGCTGTGTGAGAGGGGTTGTTTAAAGCAGACGTCTTTATTTTGGTTTAATATGTCACATTCCTTATGGTTTGCTTTGAACCTAAAAATTATACCCAGAGTAACATAGTGTATTTATAGGGTTTGAAGTACTAAGTATTTTATAAATATGAGTCAGACTTAGATTTTCGCTTTTAGAAGCATAGAATCTTGATTTCTGCCAAGATTCTTTGCAATGTGCTTCTTTCCAGTTCTGCTAGAGAGTTTTTATTAGTAATTATTTATACTGTTTCCAGCAAACAGAAGTTCAGAAGTCATAAACCAGTGACCTCATACCTTCGCCCCAGAAGCCCTGCTGGCTGACACTCGGGTGTGTTTGCCTGAGGCCTTTCTTGCGCGATGCTGCAGTCACCGTGGAGATGGTCCGCTCTGTGTCCCTCCTGTCCACTCCCCGTCCTTCCTCAGAGGCCCTGCCTGGACCTGGGTGTGTTTCCTTCCACTGCAAGGGATGGTCCGTTCGATTGCCGAGGGGCGGCGTCTCCTAGGGAGCCGTGGCTTGAAGAGCAGTGTGAGGATGGCTTAGCGGCCGCGTGTCCCGTCGGGAGTGGTCACCCTGCAGCCCTCCCCCCACACGCAGCCTGAGCTCCCCCCTCACACGAGTGTTCACTCAGGGTTTGTGTCCTTTCGGGGTACGTGTTCCACTTCAGTGAAGAGTTTACTAAAATAATTAATATTGGTTTAAATGCTTGAAGGTCTCTACCCAAGAACCTTCAACGTGGTCTGACATTTTTATCAGGAGAATACGTGTGGAGTCGCTGAGAGAAAGTATCACACAGATTGGGTTGAAAATCTGATTTGCCCAAGTCATTGAGGGGAAGAGATCTAAAAGCTGACCCTGAAGTTGGGGAGGGCTCGGTGGCTTGTCTCCAGGGCTCTCTGGGCGCTTTTGTGGTTGTGAGGAGAGAGTGGATGCCTCTGGGTCTGCCTCCTCTACTTGTAAGGTTTTCCCTTTTGCTGACCTTCAGCAGCTTAATTATGGAGAGTCTTGGGTGGGTCTTGTGTGCCTGCCACTTGGGGTGCATTGAGGGTCAGAGATTGTTCGTTCTTCTCCAGCTCTGGGGGCTTGGGCTTTTCTTGCAGGCCACTGGGGCTTGCTCAGTTTCAGCCTTTTTTCTTCTCCATGTGCTTCATGTCTCATAGTTTCTTTTGCTCTGGGTTCGCTGATCTCTTCTTCAGTGTTTAATATGCCATTTGCTTCAGAGGTTGGTTTTCTATTTCCAGCAGCCCTTCTCTGACCTTGTGTAACCCTTCACTTCCCTCCTCATAAGTTCATGCTTTCCTTTAAACTCTTGAGCACGTTTACAGCATCTCAGAGTGTCTTCAAGTCTGTATCTGCAGACTCATCCTTGCTGTCCTTCATGGGTCCATTCTACTGACTGATTTTCCCCCTGGGTGTGGCTCTCATTTCTGCATCTTTCCTTGGCTAGTGATTTTCCAGTGGGTGTTCGATTTTGTTATCCTCCTTTGAAGAGTGTGGGGGTTTGATTTAGCTGGCTGTCAGGCTACTTGGGGATTGGCTTTATCCCTTTGAGGCTTGTTTTTAGGCTTTTTAAAAGGACAGATCTAAAGTAGCTTTCACTCTAAGCTTAGCCCCACTACTTACGGCTGACACATGTGGAGTCTCCTTCGAAGGCCAGGTATTCAGCCAGAGCTACTGGGGACTCAGAAATCTCAAAACCTGGGCGAGTTCTGGGAGCACGGAGTCTGCAGCTCCCAGCTGTGCTGTTCCTGGCCTCCCAGGGCTGCATCCTGTGTGCGCACGGCTTAGAATTCAGCAACAGACTCAGGTCTCCCAGATTGCTTTCTCCACTGCTCTTTCCTCCCGGCACCTGCGAATCCTGGCCTGGCCTAACCCTGCTCTCTGGTCTCTTCTGCTGAGTGAAGAGCTGTGATCTCCGTGAGCTCCCCTTCCCTGTGCAGACGTGTGGAAAGTGCCTCCTGGCAGACAGCGGGCAGCTCAGGGCTCGCCATGTTGATTTCCACCAGAAACCAGAGTCCAGACTTTGAAAGCCATCGTTGCGTGTGTCTTGCCTCGTTTTGTAGTGACATGTCACCGGCAGGAGGGGAAGTCCTGTCTCAGTTACTCTGTCTTAGCCAGATACAGACTTCTCATGACAGCCTATAAAATTCAGAGCAAACCTCAGGTCATGACACTTCCCTGCACAAAGAGCTTCAGTGACTTCCCATTACCTGTAGTGTAAGAGTGAGCCTCGCCACCCAGAGAACCCAGGCTCATACCCGCAGCCTGTCCTTGGCGTGTCCACCGCCCAGCTTGGCACTGAGCACCCCGCGATGATCACACAACCCAGCCCCGGAGCCCCACGAGCTCTGAGCTTCTGCGGACCGGTGCCGGCAAGCCGCAGCGTCGCCAAGCCGCAGCGTCGCCCTCCCGGAGGCAGAGCTCGGGCACAGCCCAGGACGACTGCAGGTGATCAGCTCCTGGGAGTGAGGGCAGCCACCCGGCCTGCAGCCCCCTCGTTCGTGCTGTTGCTGACTTTCACAGTGAGCGCTGAAGTCTCCCAGAATACGGAGGAGTGTCTCTCCAGAGACCCCAGGGGGCCCAGGAACTGCCCTTCCTCTGACAGGAGGGAACTGGGGGCCCACCCCCTCGGGGGATTTCTGGCTTGTCCAGCACCCTGTGGAGAGAGCAGAGGCGTAGTTAGGTGCTGGGTTGGTCTGTGGATGGTGATGCTGAGGTGTGGGGACTCCGGCGATGCCGGGCTGTGGTCACGAGCTCTCAGGACACCTCACACCCCGTCACTCCTGCCTTCTCACTGCAGCCTGGAGCCCTGCTGGCGTGTGGCTCCTGCTGGCCCAGGAGAGAGCTGGTCCTCTCTCCCATCCCCGTGTGAGGTGCTCAGAGCTTCCATTCAAAGGTTTAAGAGCAGCAAAGCCTGACAGTCCAAATCTGGCGTGGTTTCCTGCTTCCTCCAATCTGCCGACACCAGCGACGAGTTCCCGTCAGGAGCCGACAGTGGAGATGTGGCTGAACATGGGGCGGACAGGCCTGGCCGGGCTCCCGGCGTGTGTCCTGCTGGTGGCAGGAGGCCGTGGGGCACATGGAGCCAGCGCCCCCGCCCCAGCCCACTCCAGGCTCCGTCCCCCTCCTCGGGGCAGCGCCAGCCCCTCCTGGACAGGTCAGGGTCTGTGTAGCGACCCCCACCGACCACGGGAGCTCGGGGCACACGCAGGGCGCCCTCACTCGTGACCTGAGTCGCCAGCTTGGCCAGTTTGGATTTATAAAATGTAGGTAACACATCTAGGAAGGAGAGTATCTGACAGCCGGTGATTAAATGTCACACACAGTTACGTTTTACATTCGTCACTTCATGGCAAACAGGAGGAGAAGCGCAAGCAGCGACAGACTTTATTTCCTTGGGCTCCAGAATCACTGCAGACGGTGACCGCAGCCGTGAAATTAAAAGACATTGCTGCTTGGAAGAAAAACTGTGACAAACCTGGACAGTGAAATAAAAGGCAGAGACATCACTTTGCCAACAAAGTCTGCATAGTCAAAGCTATGGTTTTTCCAGTGGTCGTGTATGGATGTGAGAGTTGGACTATAAAGAAAGCTGAGCACTGAAGAATTGATGCTTTTGAACTATGGTGTTGGAGAAGACTCTTGAGAGTCCCTTGGACTGCAAGGAGATCCAACCAGTCCATCCTAAAGGAGATCGGTCCTGAATATTCTTTAGAAGGGCTGATGATGATGCTGAAGCTCCAATACTTTGGCCACCTGATGTGAAGACCTGACTCATTGGAAAAGACCCTGATGCTGGGAAAGATTAAGGCGGGACGAGAAGGGGATGAGAGGATGAGATGGTTGGATGGCATCACTGACTCAGTGGACGTGAATTTGCGCACCCTCCTGGAGATGGACGGCGCTGGGTTCTGGTTTAGCTTGCAGGGCTGTGACGACGGGTGGGTTGAGCAGCGTTCGTGTCTTGCTGGTACCGGCCTGTCCCCTCTTATGAAGTGCCCGAGCAGGGCCTCTGCGCATTTTCCTCATGGACCATCTGCCTTTCCTTACTGGTTTGTGGGCAGTGCTGACACATGTCCTGGGACTGATTCTCACGTTGGGCTCGTATGCTCGGGTGAGCTCCCTGCAGCTTGCTGTTCGGTCTCCTCACGCTCTTTTGATAACTGTGAGTTTCTCATCACTTTCCTTTTCTTCTGATGCTTTTATATCCTTTAGAGCAGCGGTTGTCCTTCCCAAGACCATGAAGGTGAAACCATGAAGGTTCTATCTTTTACGGTGAAACCTCTGGCCATCTGAGTTTTGTATGGTGTGAATCAGGGGACGGGCTTCATTTTCCCTGTGAAGCTGGTGGCCCAGTTCCATCTGGGGCAAAGGCGAGCCTCTCCCCGCCGAGCAGGCGTGGCGTCCGTCAGGTGGCCCCGTCTGTGGTCTGTTCCTGGCCTCTGACCGCTGGTTGCTCTGTTGTTGGGTCAGCAGCTTGTGTCGTGCTTACGCCGTCTGCCTGCACTCAGAGGTCTGCTTGTGTAGTCTTGAGACGCGGGGCATTGATTTGCACGTTTTGGAGCCATTAGTGGGTTGCCGGCGGTTTTCCAGACTCATCTTTCTTCTGTCTGGGCTGGTGGAGACACAGGACTTCTGGAATTCGTGTGATGCTTTCGCTGGCAATGGTGGCAAAAGCCACGCTGATATTAGGACAGCTGGGTTTTATGTTTTGTGGCCGTACCTTTGTGATCTTCATTCTGTCTTGTTTTCTAAAAATCTTCAGGTCATTCCCGCAGGAGTAAATGCTAAATCTGGCTGGGTGTGTTTGCCTTTTAAAAAGCCAGCCCTTTTAGATGACTTAGCCTCTACCCTATCTAAAACCGGCAGGAAGTGAGCTGACTTCGGGCCCGTGTGTCGCCCTCAGACATGCGGTTGTTCAGAGGAGGGAGGGAGAGTCTTGTAGCGTATAAGGCTTTGTGGGGACTTGCGTGTAAGGTGACCAGTTATCCGAGAGAGGCCAGTGGACAGGCCGTGTCTGCCTCTGCTGATGGCTGGGCTGGTCTGCTGCCCACGGGCGCTGGGGCACTTGCCGAGCTGGGCGGCGGGGCCTGGTCGGACCAGGGGCCTGCGTGTGGGAGCGGAGCCGAGCCCCAGCCGGTGGACTGAGGGGACCCCTGGTATGAGTCTGGGGGTGGGAGGAGCCAGGAAGAAGCCGAGAAGGAGCCGCTGGGGCTGCGGAGCCCTGGAGAGGATGGTGCTGTGCCCGTGAGACCTCCACGGACAGCGGTGACGGCGTCGGCGGGGCGAGGGGGCAGGCCCGGGAGAAACGGGAACGGGGCAGGGAGACACGCTCCGCTCTGGACCTGTGACTCTGGAGATGCTTCTCAGACTCCAGATGGGACCGTGGTGTTGAGAGTGGGGTGGGTAAGTGCGGATGCTAGAAGCGGTCGGGCCTGGAAGTGTGAGCTGGGGGTTTTCAGTCGGCGGGCGGGTTTAGTGCTGTGGGAGGCTTGAGTGGTGGGAGGTCATGAGAAAAGACGAGGCCCAAACATGCGCGATCAGTGGGCAGTGGAGGGCGGCTGGGGACGCGCGGCGAGCTCGAGTGGGGCGGCTCAGGCCTCTGTGATTTGGGCACCGGGACCGCTGTGCAGAGTCACTGCGGGAACCGCGAGGCCCTTGGAGCAGCACGCGCACGCACGTGATTAGGAGCCGCCAGTTTATGTTAGCGTCCCTGCTGCTGTCTTCACTGCATTTCCGGTGGGAGTGGCTCTAGGAGGGAATAAGACTTCCTAGAAGGACTAGGCAGAGAGAAGAACCCAGGACAGGACACAGGGCAAATGGAAGGAGGAAACGGCCTCAGAGGAGAAAAGGTCTCCGTTTAGATTGTTTAAAATTCAAAATTAAAACACACAGGAAGATTGAAAAAATTAAATGAAATTAATCTTTTTCTTGTGTAGATTCTAAGAAAAGAGAATATTGGTATGGCGATAATAACATCACACAAAATAATTCAAGTTAAAAACCTATAAAAAGAACAAAGCAGGCAATATGCACCAAAAATAAAGAGTCTCTCACTTATCAACAAAGTTAGATGGACTACAATAAACATGGACAAGTATTCTTAGGGGAAGGCTATGCTATGCTATGCGTAGTTTCCAGAAACTAAGAAATAGAATTAGAGCACAGAGTATTTCAGACAACTTATATACATACACACATGTATTACATTTTATACACACACACATATATATTACACCCAGTAGAGAATATACTTTTTTCTCCAAAGGCACATGGCGTATTTACCAAAGTTGACAATATTCTACTCCAGAAGTGCAGTTCCTACAAATTAAAAATATGTTTATAGCATACAGGTCACATCTACTATCAGCAGTGTAATTAAACAGCTGCTGCTGCTGCTGCTGCTAAGTCGCTTCAGTCGTGTCCGACTCTGTGCGACCCCACCAGGCTCCCTGTCCCTGGGGTTCTCCAGGCAAGAACACTGGAGTGGGTTGCCATTTCCTTCTCCAATGCATGAAAGTGAAAAGTGAAAGTGAAGTCGCTCAGTCGTGCCCGACTCTTAGCGACCCCATGGACTGCAGCCCACCAGGCTCCTCCGTCCATGGGATTTTCCAGGCAAGAGTACTGGAGTGGGGTGCCACTGCCTTCTCCGGTAATTAAATAGAAGCCAGTGGAAAAAAAGACAATACAAAATAATCTGTATGTTTTAAAGTTTAAAACTATATTTCCAAATAATCCATGGGTCAAGGAGAAAATTAAAATGGAAATTATAATACAGTTTAGAACTGTTTAATAATTACAGTGCTGTACATTAACACCATTGAATATAGTCAAAGTGGTTTTCAGAGAAAATTTTGTAGTATTAAATATATATATTATAAAAAAGAAAAGTTAGAAGATATAGGAAGTAAGCTTTCAACATAAAAACATAAGGTGGGGAAAGCATAACAAACTCAAATTAAGATTAAGGAAATAATAAGGATAAATTAGAAATTAACAAAACGGCAAACAAAACAAACAGTATATAACTGATCAGACAAAAAAAGAAGTCTTCAGTAAGTATGACCAAGGAAAAGAGGGAAAATATATCAAGAATGAAGAAGAAAGAAGACAAAGATGACATCAAATACAACAGAGAAGTGAAGTTACAAGAAAATTCTATGAATAACTTTATACTAATGCATCCGATTCATCCATTCAACAGTTATTTTTAGAGCTCCTACTTTCTTCTAAAAATTGTTTTGTGCACTGGGGATATATTGGTGAACAAAGTCCCTGCCTTCATGGGATTTACATTTCAGTAAGGTAATATCACACGGGCTTCCCTGGTGGCTCAGAGGTTAAAGCGTCTACCTGCAATGCGGGAGACCTGGGTTTGATCCCTGGGTCGGGAAGATCCCCCAGAGAAGGAAATGACAACCCACTCCAGTATTCCTGCCTGGAGAATCCCATGGATGGAAGAGCCAGGTGGGCTACAGTCCACGGGGTCGCAAAGAGTCGGACACGACTGAACGACTTAACTTTCAGCTTAACTTTCAACTTTCAAGGTAATATCACAGTCACGTGGGCAGATTGTGTTGTACGAATAGATTAAAGGGGTAAGACTATATGATTATCACAATAGAGACTAAAGGGAGTATCTGATAAAATTAAGCCCCCATTCTATTTTTTTAATTGAAATATAGTTGATTTACAATATTATATATTACAGGTGTACAATACACTCATTCATAATTTTTAAAGGATATACACCGTTTATAGTTATCACAAAGCATTGGCTGTATCCCGTGTTGTACATAATATCCTGTAGTTCAGTCACTCAGTCGTGTCCAACTCTTTGTGACCCCATGGACTGCAGCACACCAGGCTTCCCTGTCCTTCACCATCTCCTGGACTTTGCTCAAACTCATGCCCATTGAGTCCGTGATGCCATCCAACCGTCTCATCCTCTGTCGTCCCCTTCTCCTCCTGCCTTCAATCTTGCCCAGCATCAGGGTCTTTTCCAGTGAGTCAGCTCTTCCTGTCAGGTGGCCAAAGTACTGGAGTTTCAGCTTCAGCATCAGTCCTTCCAATGAATGTTCGGGACTGATCTCCTTTAGCACGGACTGGTTGGATCTCCTTGCAGTCCAAGGGACTCTCAAGAGTCTTCTCCAGCCACAGTTCAAAAGCATCAATTCTTTGGTGCTGAGCCTTATTTTTGGTCCAGCCCTCACATCCTTACATGACCACTGAAAAAAACACAGCTTTGGCAAAGTGATGTCTCTGCTTTTCAATACGCTGCCTAGATTTCTCATAGCTTTCCTTCAAGGAGTGCGTGTCTTTTAATTTCATGACTGCATTCACCATCTGCAGTGATCTTGGAGCCCAAGAAAATCTGTCACTGTTTCCACTTTTTCCCCATTCGTTTGCCATGAAGTGATGGGACTGGATGCCGTGATCTTAGGTTTTTTTTTTTTTTGAATGTTGTTTAAACCAGCTTTTTCACTCTCTTCTTTCACCCTCATCAAGAGGCTCTTTAGTTCCTCTTTGCTTTCTGCCATTGTAGCGGTGTCATCTGCGTGTCTGAGGCTGTTGATACTTCTTGCGTCTGGACTCCAGCTGTGCTTCATCCAGCTGATGTTTTGCATGGTGTACTCTGCATGTGAGTTAAATAAGCAGGGGACAGCATATAGCCTTGTGCTCCTCTCCCAGTTTTCAGCAAGTCTGTTGTTCCGTGTACACTTCTGCTGCTTCTGTGCAGTTTTCTCAGGAGGCGGGTCAGGTGGTCTGGTATTCCTGTCTCTAAGAATTTTCCACAGTTTATCGTGATCCACACAATCAAAGGCTTCAGTGTAGTCAATGAAGTAGAAGTAGATGTTTTTCTGGAATTCCCTTGTTTTCCACAGGGCGGAGTCTTAACCACTGGGCCGCCAGGGAAGACCCTTGTCGCAGTATTGTTACGATGCCTGTGTACAGTGACTGCTGTGGGTTTACAGAATGGTCCAGCGGCCTGGTTGAAGAGTTTTGGCAGCATCCTATGCCATTAGTACCCGGCTGTGGATGGAGGTTCTTAATGTACAGGAGGCTGTGATCAAAACCATCCCCAAGAAAACGAAATGCAAA
Organism: Bos taurus; assembly: GCF_002263795.3. Classification (NCBI taxonomy): domain Eukaryota; kingdom Metazoa; phylum Chordata; class Mammalia; order Artiodactyla; family Bovidae; genus Bos; species Bos taurus. The sequence goes on along the minus strand of NC_037333.1, from coordinate 115,482,242 downwards.
AAGGCAAAATGGTTGTCTGAGGAGGCCTCACAAATAGCTGAGAAAAGAAGAGAGGCAAAAGGCAAAGGAGAAAAGGAAAGGTATAAGCATCTGAATGCAGAGTTCCAAAGAATAGCAAGGAGGGCCTTCCTCAGTGATCAGTGCAAAGAAATAGAGGAAAACAATAGAATGGGAAAGCCTAGAGATCTCTTCAAGAAAATTAGAGACACCAAGGGAACATTTCATGCAAAGATGGGCTTGATAAAGGACAGAAATGGTATGGACCTAATAGAAGCAGAAGATACTAAGAAGAGGTGGCAAGAATACACAGAAGAACTATACAAAAAAGATCTTCACGAGTAAGATAATCATGATACTATGATCACTCACCTAGAGCCAGACATCCTGGAATGTGAAGTCAAGTGGGCCTTAGAGAGCATCACTACAAACCAAGCTAGTGGACGTGATGGGATTCCAGCTCAGCTATTTCAAATCCTAAAAGATGATGCTGTGAAAGTGCTGCACTCAATATGCCAGCAAATTTGGAAAACTCAGCAGTGGCCACAGGACTGGAAAAGGTCATTTTTCATTCCAATCCCAAAGAAAGGCAATGCCAAAGAATGTCAAACTACCACACAATTGCACTCATCTCACACGCTAGCAAAGTAATGCTCAAAATTCTCCAAACTAGGCTTCAGCAATATGTGAACCATGAACTTCCCAATGTTCAAGTTGGATTTAGAAAAGGCAGAGGAAACAGAGATCAAATTGCCAACATCCACTGGATCATTGAAAAAGCAAGAGAGTTCCAGAAAAACATTTACTTCTTCATTGACTAAAAAGCTAAAGCTAAAGCTTTTGACTGTGTAGATTGCAACAAACTATGGAAGATTCTTCAAGAGATGGGAATAAAAGACCATCTTACCTGCCTCCTGAGAAACCTGTATGCAGGTCAGGAGCCAACAGTTAGAACCAGACATGGAACAAAGGACTGGTTCCAAATTGAGAAAGGAGTATGTCAAGGCTGTATACTGTCACCCTGCTTATTTAACTTCTATGCAGAGTACATCATGCAACATGCCGGGCTGGAGGAAGCATAAGCTGGAATCAAGATTGCCAGGAGAAATATCAATAACCTCAGATACGCAGATGACACCACACTTATGGCAGAAAGCGAAGAACTAAAGAGCCTCTTGATGAAGGTGAAAGAGGAGAGTGAAAAAACTGGCTTAAAACTCAGCATTCAATAAACTAAGATCATGGTTGCATCACTTCATGGCAAATAGATGAAGAAACAATGGAAACAGTGACAGATTTTATTTTCTTGGGCTCCAAAATCACTGCAGGTGGTGACTGCAGCCATGAAATCAAAAGACAGTTGCTCCTTGGAAGAAAAGCTATGACAAACCTAGATAGCATAATAAAAAGCAGAGATACTTCTTTGCCAACAAAGATCTGTAGAGTCAAAGCTATGGTTTTTCCAGTAGTCCTGTGGGAATGTGAGAATTGGAAAGAAAGCTGAGCGCTGAAGAATTGATGCTTTTGAACTGTGTTGGAGAAGATCCTTGAGAGTTCCTTGGACATCAAGGAGATCAAACCAGTTAATCCTAAAGGAAACCAGTCCTGAATATTCATTGGAGGGATTGATGCTGAAGCTCTAATACTTTGGCCACCTGATGCAAAGAGCCAGCTCATTAGAGAAGACTCTGACACTGGGAAAGATTAAAGGCAGGAGGAGAAGGGGATGACAGAGGATGAGATGGTTGAATGGCATCACTGGCTCGATGGACCTGAGTTTGAGCAAGCTCCGGGAGTTGGTGGTGGACAGGGAAGCCTCGCGTGCTGCAGTTCATGGGGTCACAAAGACTGAGCGGACTGAGCTCAGTCACGGACACGACTGAGCGACTGAGCTGACTGATGACTGTGTGTTACAGAAGGGAGAGCACCCTGCCCAGCCAGGAGGAGTCGGGGCGCTTTGTCCAGGACTCAGCTGTGTCAGGTAGAGCTGGGCTGGAGACTCCTGCTCCTCAGACGTAGCTTGCCACAAAGCAGACTTTGAACAAATATATGTTGAAATGTCCATCTTAGTGTCCCGTGCAGTTTTAGGATGGCAGAGTGAACAATGGTTGGTTCCTGGTGTGGTGGAGCCCCGATCTTGACTTATTCCATGGAAGAGTTAGGCTTGAGTGATCCCCAGGGCCAGTGAGGGGAGAGAGGGCACACCTGCCAGGTGGGCACTTTAATCTTTATTTTTTTGCACCATGTAAATTATTTTTTTAGTCTGAAACTATATCAGACTCAAAATTTGCAGCCGTAGCACAAAGAACTTCTCCTATACCATTTGAAAGTAAGTTGCTGATATGATACGCTATCATCTTGAATACTTTAGAGTATTAAAGTATTCCAGAGGAATACATTTTCTTGTAAAATCAAAATACAACTGTTGAAATTATGAACTTAACGCCGATACATTCCTGTGATCTTGTCCTCTGTCTATTCATTTCACCAATCCATGGTAAATTTCAACTCTACAGTAAAAGGATCCAGTTCAGAATCACACTTTGCTTTTACTTGCCGTGGTTTTTCTGTCTCCTCCAGGAGAAGAGTTCCTCCTTCTGCCCTTGCTTTTCACACTCATGCTGCTTTTGAAGACTGCAGACCGCTCCCTGCGTAGGTGCTACCTCAGTGTGGGTCACCTCTGCCTTAGCTCCGCCCACTGGAGACAGCCAGGCTGCTGGCGGGGGCTTTGGGATGCTCACGCATTGTCAGCACCACCTCCCGCAGGAGAAGGGGCAGGAGAGCTGCCTGCCTCCCCGGGTCGGGGGCGGGGGGAGCGGGACATGGGGCCTGAAGACCCCATGGAGCAGGAGCCAGCCTGGTGACTAGATTTTGTGAGCCTGGGATAAATGACTTTTTAAATCTGATTGCTTTATCTGAAAACCACATAAAAGCCGCAAGTGTTGTCTAGTTTTGCACCTGACGTATTGCCTTCATTATTGAGGTTTTGTGAAATCTAACTGTCCCAGAGCCCGGGTCAGAGCTGCGCAGGCTGCACCTGAGGCGAGAGCCAGCCTCTCCTTGTCTCAGTGGCTCCTCTGCACTCAGCGCCCTCCCTGCGGGGCCGGGGCGCCTGCCCCGGGCACCCGGGTGACCCACGGCCTGGACCCTTTTCCCTCTCTGCTGGCCTGCCCACCGGCCCCTGTCCTGGGGGGTGCCTGCCCCGGGCACCCGGGTGACCCACGGCCTGGACCCTTTCCCTCTCTCCTGGCCCGCCCGCCAGCCCCTGTCCCGGGGGGGCGCCTGGCCCAGGCACCCGGGTGATCGCACAGCCTGGACCCTTTTCCCTCTCTGCTGGCCCGCCCGCTGGCCCCTGTCCTGGGGGGCACCTGGTGCCCAGTGACGTGGTCTCCATGCAAACCCGGGCCCAGCCGTGGCTGCGGTCTCTGTGCCTCAGTTGAGCGTGGGGTCAGCACCCGGCTTGAGTCTCCCTTGTGGGGCCCCCAGTTGGGGTCCCTGGGCTTCTGCATTGAGCAGTGGCCTGCAGACAGGGTCAGGCCACAGCAGGGGGGTCTAAGCTTCGCGTGTGGCCCTTGGCACCCGAATGAAGGGAGGTCTTCATGGAGTGTATGATTTTAATCACTGAAATGAAATACATTAACTTCACAAAATAATTTATAAGTGAATAATGTAAGTTTTTCCATTCAAATCAATGAAATTGCCTAGGGCTCCTCTTTGAAAAGCGCCCCTGTCTCTTGTTGGTGAGTCCTGGGGGCCCTCTGTGGTCAGGTGCCGGTTAGTGGGCAGCCATGTGCGGCCGTGGCTGCCATCTCCGCGCCTCGCGTCCTGGGCCCTCAACGTGACAAGCGACAGCGTCCCCTCCGCGTCACCCCACTTCCCACGCTGCCCCTTTTTGGTTGCCGTTCTGCCCACTCGCGGCCTCGCGAGCTCTCCCGGCGTCTCACCCCCATCTGCTTGGCATTTCAGTCTCCAGAAGGACTTGTGTCGTTTCAGACCCAGGGAGTTTGTGCTGCTTTGCTCTGCCAGAATAGTTATAACTCGACTTCTCTAATGTTGACCCCAGGAGGGTCTCAGATGTAGGTTTCTGCCGTGTGGCCACGCGTCTGGTGGCCCTGGCAGGTACACGCAAGGATGCTGCACCTCTTCTAATTGTCAGCAGGGCTCTAAACAGGGGCAGGCCTTTCACCGAGAGGAGCTGGGCCGCCTGCCCGAGGCTGCACCAGGTCAAGCAGGACACGGCCTGAGGTCCGTCCTGCCCGTTCTTACCTGTGTCCTCTTCCTCCCCAGTGGCCTGGCCACTCATGGGGGTTGCCTGTGCGGTTTCTTCGAGGAAAGACAGGCTGCGTCTTTACATCTATAAAGCATACCAGGGCTGCAGCTGGGGACTGAAGCAAACACGCTCCGGGTGACTGCTGCAGGGCCTGGGCAGGACGGGGCAGACGTGAGCACGCGGCTGATGAGGGTGGGGCGGGGGGAGGGAGGGCTGGGCTGAGGGCAGGCAGCCCTTCCGGGCCTCCACCTCCCTGTGCGGGACTCGGGCATGGCTCAGAATTCTGAGTCCATGCTGGCCTTCCAGGTCGTCTGAAGAGTCTTACTAACAGTGCTTTAGCTTCTTTGACATTTTCTCAATATTTGGATGCACGGTGTAAAGATCTACTCTTGGCCCAAGCCCTGTAGTTGTTCATTTTTCCCCTAATAAGGGAAACCAAGGCGTAACGATACTCAAGTCCATGCAGCGCATCACGCGATGCCGCCCAGAGCCACAGTGACCAGCGTGGGTGCGAGTCTCCCCCAGGGCCCCCAGAGCCAAGGTGCACTGTTGCAGGACCGTGTGGCAGGCATTCTCAAGGTCTGGTCGGTTTGGAGGGTGGACCAGTTCACTGGCAAGCACAGGCTTTAAAAAGTAAACGATGTGACGTTAAAACTGTCAGAGTCCTGCGCCCAAGACTACATTTCACTGTACGTGGATCTTATCTCAAAAACTGTAAAGGAAGACCGAACTCTCATTACTGGTTTAGTTTTTGGCAAGCGTGTGTTTATCGGTTCTTAAAGTATGTTTTGTGTGCTCCAGCAAATGAGTAAATACACCAAGAATCATGGGAGCCCAGCTCTCCACTGCTGGGACGGAGTTACAGAACCGGCAAAGGAGAATGTCCTGGCGTTGGGTCGGAGCTTGAGCTGTCACTGTGAACTCGTGGCTTCAGTGGATGTGAGCACGTAGAAACGAACAAACAGATGTGCCCCTGTGTGTTCACCCAGAAGGAAAGCTGTGACCAACTTAGACAGCATGTTAGAAAGCAGAGATGGTACTTTGCCAGCAAAGGTCTGTCTAGTCAAGGGTATGGTTTTCCCAGTGGTCATGTATGGATGTGACAGTTGGATTATAAAGAAAGCTGAGCGCCGAAGAATTGATGCTTTTGAACTGTGGTGTTGGAGAAGACTCTTGAGAGACCCTTGGACTGCAAGGGGATCCAACCAGTCCATCCTAAAGGAAATCAGTCCTGAATATTCATTGGAAGGACTGATGCTGAAGCTGAAACTCCAATACTTTGGCCACTTGATGGAAAGAACTGACTCATTAGAAAAGACCCCGATGCTGGGAAAGACTGAAGGCGGGAGGAGAAGGGGGTGACAAAGGATGAGATGGTTCGATGGCATCACCAAACTTGATGCACGTGAGTTTGAGTAAACTCTGGAAGTTGGTGATGGACAGGGAAGCCTGGTGTGCTGCAGTCCGTGGGGTCACAAAGAGTCGGACATGACTGAGTGACTGACCTGAACTGAACTGAACTGTGTATCATTGGCACGTGTGGGTATGTGTGTTAGTATTTCTTAGGTCTGTCTGCTGGAAGGACCAGGAAGCAAAGAAACTCCCCAGCAGCAATGAGTAGCCCTTGTGTCCAGATCTCGGTGTCTAAACACCACTCCTCAGTGAAAGGAACTAGGTTCCTAGGAGCAAAGACTGATTTCCTGGGCTGGAGCAGGGAAAGAACGAAATGAGCCCCGCACGCGTGTCTTCTACCAGAAAATAAGGAGGCGCTCGGTGCATGCCGAGGACTTACCAGAAGGACCAAGCACCAGCTCGAAGGAAGGCCGAGCATTAAAGAAAAACAGGTCAGGTGTTTGTGGATTATACGCTGTTGGATGAAACAGGCCCGCTGAGTGCATACTGATGTAGATGAATGAGCTGTAGCAAGTGGGGAGAAGGGACGCTCTCGCAGAGTTGAGTGGAGGAGGACCGGCGACCTCAGGAAATCTCCCCTGGATGCTGAAATGCAGGAGCAGGCTCTGTCCACCACGTGAGAGCCTCCACCATGGAGAAGCCTGGCTCCCTGACCAGCAGCGCCAGCGCCACCTGCGATAGGCTGACCACCATCCTCCTGCAGAGACACGCAAGGAGAACCCACACGCGGGGCACCGGCCAGGCCAGCAGGGGACACCAGGCAGCCCAGACTGAGGGCCGTGCACGCGTAACAGGCCCACGTCTGAGTCTCGTGAACAGAGGGGCCGGGAGCTTTTAAAGAGGCCCGAGCCCTGAGCAATACTGACTTGGAGCCTGGACCGGGAAGTAGCCAGAAAGGGCCTTGTTGATGAAACGGGGACTCACGCTGTGTGACTTTCCGCCATTTTGATGGCTGTGCTCTGGCTACGAAAGGGAATGTCCTGCTCTTTAGAAATTCACACTGAAGTGTTCAGGGGCCCAGAGGTATGCTGTCTCCAGCTTAATCTCCGGTTTGGGAAGAGCTACCAGCATTTGTGTTCAGACAAGAAGGGGAGGGACTGAGCAGGATCGGGGAGAGGTCACACAGCCAACAGGGAAGGACTAGACGCTACTGAATCGGGATGAAGGGCACAAGAAGGGCCCATTTGCTGTCTTTGTAACTCTCGCAAGTTCTAATTTATACCAGAACAAAAAGTTGCCCGCACAGGGTGGCACCTGTGGCCCTAAGGGAGGGGTGCCAGGGGAGGTGTTTCCGTGCTTCAGTCAGCGTCCTGTCCCCGGGGGTGTCAGCCATAGCTGTGGCCGAGCCCTCGGACAAACGGCGGGCACGGCCTGACTCCGCACCTGCCCTCCTGAGCTCTGCCGCCTCCTCGCTGGCACATGGCCGCGCCTTGGAAACTTGAGATCAGAAAGGGCTTGCTGGGAAGGTGGCTCCCCGGGGGCTGGGCTGCGGCCTTCTAGCCTCTCCCGAATTGTTTCCTTGGAGGACGCTGAGATTGATTTGACGTCTTGTTTAACAGAGCGTCGCCCAGTTTATGCCGCAGCGTCCATCCGAGAGTCCGGAGCAGACCCCCCCACCCCGTGTTGGTAAACAGAGCCTTCGCCGCAGTCACGCATGTGCTCTGCTTTGACCTCACAGTGCTCTTGAGGGTTTAGAAGCGGTTCAGTCTGGGCTGGCTGCGTATCACCTAGGGAAGGCTCATTCCTGATGCTGTGAGCTTTGGGTGGTCACCTTCTCATTACAGACAGGCTTCATGTTTGTGGGACTGAAATTCTGTTAATAGGGAAATGAGAGTTTTACTGTGAAACATCTGTTTTCCCTTCACCACTGCTGGTTTAACAGAAAGGATTCCCCAAAGCCCCAGGGCTTCAGCTCCAGCCCTGCAGCCTCAGAGAGCAGCCTTGGGAGCTGCTCCGCCCGCTAAATAATTCAGGCTCCTCACAGCCACGGGCGAAAGGTCTGCTCTGAATTATGGATGCGTCTTTGTGAGGCTTTGTGTTAAGTGTACTGCGCCTCCTTCTCCCTTGCTGAAGGGAGAGACTCGCCCTTGTCAGCCCGGGGCCGGGCATCTCTGGAGAAAGTGCACTAACTTGCCTCCTCGGGGAGCCGAGCTCAGGAGCAATGTCTCTGTGTGTGGCCTCAGCCTTTGCCCGGGGCCCCAGGGGCTGTGCCGGCTGAGCCTGGTATGGATTCAGAGGGGTGGTTTGCGGTGAATGGTTGGAAGTATTTGGTTAAGTGGCATCACAGTGGCTCTTATCAGCTCTGCCCAGGTAAAGTCCCTCTGGTCTGCGCCCTGTCGTGGTTGGCGGGGGCAGGCAGACCGCGCGGGCTCCAGGTATGTGTGCGGGGGTGGGGGTCGGCTCCCAGGCAGGTGGCCATTAAGCCTACAGCCTGACCGTGAGCTGGGACTTAAGTCTTTACAGTGCTGGAAGTTAGGTGGATGAGATATTCTGGCGAGATAATGATGGGAGAGGGCCTGGAGTTACAGAATTATCCACGAAACGTTCATACAGGGGCGGGCCTCAAGGTACTTGCCAGAGGGTAACCTGCGTGTTCATCCAGCCAATGTAGGGGTCGTGGCGTTCCTGTTCTCAGCAAATTTGACAGACCTCGTAAACTTCCTCACCAGGAAAGCGTTTCTTTGACTCAAACTAATTGAAAGGGAGAAAAAAAACACACAGTGAGGACAGAGCCCAGGCAGCGTCTCTAAAGCTGGGCTGGGAGGCGGGAGGCGGGCTCTCCCATGGGGCTGGGAGGTGGCGGGCGGGCTCTGCCACAGGGTCTTCCCCTTGGGCTGGAGGATGCCTGTGGGTTTTCCAAACACCGGACTCCCCGGAGACTGTACTGGCCTTGGAGTTGGGGTGGGAACCCTGGCCTTGGGAGGAATTTCACTTGTGTTCAAGGGCAGTCCTGCCACAAATGTGCATCGTTTTCCGTGTGTTGAGAGTTGAAAGGTGCTGTGAATTATGAAATTCAGAATTTGACAATGGATGTCAAAGGCCAGGGGGTCTTTGTGTGTGTTGTGGACACGGACGCGCTTGGGTTTTGTCATCCCAAGGGGCTCTGCACCCGCCCGGCGGGTCTCACGCGAAGGCTCACCAGGAGGTCTTATGGTGACAAGACCCGTACGCACACGCTGTGTGGGCCCGGGGTGTCTCGTTCTCCCCTCTGAAGCGGGTGCGGGCTACCTGAGGTCTGGCTGAGGTCCGCAGACGGGGGCGGCGTGGCCTGGCCCTGGGGTGCTCCTGCATGGTCTCGGCCATCCACCTTCCAAGCTCCCGGTGCCAGAGTTGAGACCCAGGGAGCAGGCATTCGGGTCCCAGAACCCACAGCAGGGGGGTGTCTCCTGCAGACCAAGAAGGGGCTCATGGGGGCAGTGCGGGTGCGGGGCCCCTTTCTGAGCTTGTGGGTCCCCACGCCCCTCAGGCGAGCAGGAGTTTTCAGCCGAAGCGACTTCCTGGGGGGCCTCTGTCTGCAGGCAGAGCCCCCCAGCCTCCCCGACCCCTCCCCTACCCCATCTTCCTGTGCAGGATGCCAGCACCCCTAAGACTCACGCGGGGACTGCCCAGCTCCCGCCAAGAGTCCGGCAAGGCAGACCCCAGAGTGCACCGCTGACCCACCGAGTCCACACCAAGGGGCCAGGAGGTTCCTTTTATTCTGACTGTAAAGTGTCTTTATCAATGAGAATTTTAAAACTAATCTTATTTATTTTCGGCCGTGCTACGTCTTTATGGCTGCCGGCCTTTCTCTCATTGTGGTGAGCCGCACGTGGGCTCCGTAACTGCAGCTCTGGGCTCTGGACCTCAGGCTCTGTAGCTGCTCTGAGGCACGTGGGTCTTCCCGCATCTGGGATGGATCCAGCCTGTGTCTCCTGTGTTGGCAGCTGGATTCTTTACCGCGGGCCACCAGGGAAGCCCTCGATGAGACTTTTAAAGTGACAGCTATTGATCTGTGAGTCCTAAAAAGTGATTCGTATTTGCCAAGTCTTAATAGAAACGAGTCAGTGTATGGGTCATCTTCCCCTACAACATGTATTCAGCGTTCATCCTCTCCTTCCCTCAGTCCCTCCACAAACCTGCAGCGTGGGCCCCGCACCTGTCTCGCTCCCGCCCTGTGTGCCTGCTCCATGCCTGCTCCGTGTTGGAATCCAGACGTCTCGCGTTTGACAAGCAGAAGCTCTCACGCTGAAGGGTGCAGCTGCTTGCTCTGCGGCTTGCTGCCCACCTCGCCCCCCTCCCCATGGTCCACGCCTGCAGTCCTCTCAGCCCCGCCCGCGCCCCCTCCCCACCCACCGTCCAGGCCACCAGTGCGCTCAGCCGCACCTCTGCCAGGGCAGCGCTCAGGGCCCCTCTCCACAGGCAGCCAGGAGGACCAGGTCCCTTCTGTTACTATTATTATTATTACTTGTCTTATTTTTTAACATAGATGTGATGATTTTTTCCAATATTTTTTATTGAAGTATAGTTCATTTGCAATGTTGTATGGGTTTCTGCTGTACAGCAAAGCGATTTAGTCACATACCAACACATACACATGCACACACACACACACACATGTCCATTCTCTTTTAAACATGCTCTCGCTCGCTGGTTTGTCACGGGATATCGATACAGTCCTCTGCGCTGTGCAGGCGGCCCCGCCGTTTACCCACTCTACACGTCTCTTGTTACCGTTACTCAGTCGCTCAGTCGTGTCCGACTCTGCAACCCCGTGGACTGCAGCACAGCAGGCTTCCCAGTCCTGTTCCATCTCCTGGAACTTGTTCAAACACATGTCGAGTGAGTCCGTGATGCCATCCAACCATCTCATCCTCTGTCGTCCCCTTCTCCTGCCCTCAATCTTTCCCAGCATCTGGCTCTTTTCGCATCAGGTGGTCAAAGTATTGGAGCTTCAGCTTCAGCGTCGTTCCTTCCAATGAATATGCAGGACTGATCTCCTTTAGGACTGGATCTCCTTGCAGTCGAAGGGGCTCTCAAGAGTCTCCTCCAACACCACAGTTCAAAAGCATCAATTCTTTGGTGCCTGGCTTTCTTTATGGTCCAACTCTCACATCCATACATCGGAAAAACCATAGCTTTGACTCTACAGACCTTTGTTGGCAAAGAAATGTCTCTGCTTTTTAATATGCTATCTAGATTTGTCATAGCTTTTTTTCCAAGGAGCAAGCATCTTAATTTCATGACTGCAGTCACCACCTGCAGTGATTTTGGAGCCCAAGAAAATAAAATCTGTCACTGTTGCCATTGTTTCCCCATCTATTTGCCATGAAGTGATGCGACCAGATGCCATGATCTTCATTTTTTGAATGTTGAGTTTTAAGCCAACTTTTTCACTCTCCTCTTTCACTTTCATCAAGAGGCTCATTAGCTCCTCTTTGCTTTCTGCTGTAAGGGTGGTGTCGTCTGCATATCTGACATTACTGATATTTCTCCCAGCGTTCTTGATTTCAGCTTGTGCTTCATCCAGCCTGGCATTTCACATGATGTACTCTGCATATAAGTTAAATACGCAGGGTGACAATATACAGCCTTGATGTACTCCTTTCCTAATTTGGAACCAGTCTGTTCCTTCTTGTCCGTCTTACAGATTTCTCAGGAGGCAGGTCAGGTGGTCTGGTATTCTCATCTCTTTAAGAATTTTCCAGTTTGTTGTGAGCCACACAGTCAAAGGCTTTAGCATAGTCAGTGAAGCAGAAGTAGATGTTTTTCTGAAATTCTCTTGCTTCTTCTATGATGCAGTGGGTGTTGGCAGTCTGGTTCCTCTGCCTTTTCTAAATCCATCTTGAACATCTGGAAGTTCTTGGTTCACGTCCTGCTGAAGCCTGGCTTGGAGAATTTTGAGCACTGCTTTGCTAGCGTGCGAGATGAGTGCAGTTGGGCGGTAGTCTGAGCATTCTTTGGCATTGCCTTTCTTTGGGATTGGAATTAAAAACCGACCTTTTCTAGTCCTGTGGCCACTGCTGAGGTTTCCAAAGTTGCTGGCGCGCTGAGTGCAGCGCTTCGTATCACGTATGTTATGTGTCCTGTACGTAGCAGCTTGCGTCTGCTCCCCCAGCCCCCCACTCACCCCCACCCCTCCCCCTTGGCAAGCGCGAGACTGTCCTCTGTGTCCGCCCCCTGTGTCCGCCCCCTGTGTCCGTGCGTGTCACACTGTAGACTCTGCGGTAAGTGACGTCACACGGCGTGTGTCTGTCTCATTCACTTCTCTTAGTGTCGTGATCTCTAGGTCCATCCACGTTGCCGCAGATGACATTATTTAGTTCTTTTCGCGGCCGAATAATATTCCCCTGTGCGTGTGCCACGTCCTCTGTGCCCGCGCGCCTGTCAGAGGACACCCGGGCGGCCTCCGTGTCTTGGCTGCTGTGAACGTAGGGGTGCACGTGCCGTTCCAAATCCGAGTTCAGTCTGTTCTCCGTAACATTAGCGCCAGTTCACGTTCCCAGCACACCCTTTCTCCACACCCGCTCCAGCGTTTGCCATTTGTAGACGTCTTGATGGTGGCTGTGCTGCTTGTGTGAGGTGACACCTTGCTGTAATCTTGACGTGCATCTCCCTGATGGTGATGCTGAGCACTTTCATGAGCCCCAGGCTGTCTGCAGACCATCTGTGGAGAAACGTCTGCTTAGGCTTCTGTTCACTTTCCGATCGGGTTGTTTGCTATTGAGTTGTATGAGCTGCTTCTCTATTTTGGAGATTAAGCCTTGTCGTTTGCCTGGTTTGGAAATATTTTCTGCCGTCTTGCCCTTCCTTTGCTTATCACTGCCCCCCAGGGTGAAGCCCACACAGCTCGGGTGTCCGCCACCCGGCCCCGCTGGCCCTGCCTTGGGGGCTGTCCTGCCCCTCGGGCGCCCAGCCACCCCAGCTGTGAGCCGTGTGTCTTCACGGGCTCATCCTCATGGAAGGCTTTTCTCAGGTCGCTTTCTGTCTGTGCACCCCTCAGCTCTCAGCTCAGCCACGTGGCCTCAAGGGAGGAAAGCTGGAGAGCGTCTCGGTGCCGACAGTCCATCGTATTTTCAGGAAGACTGCTCGTCTCTTGAGGACAGCCGTTTCTCAGCATGGAGCGTGGCAGGAGAGCCTCCCGGCTCAGCCCCCACGCCCCGACGCTGGCTCTATGTTCCCGTCGCTTTGGCCCCATGAGGTGGGGTCCTCCCAAGCTCCTGCCTAGTGACTGACCATGCTCTTCTCCCACTTTTCTTTGGCATCTTGATCTTTTTTCTTATGATGTTTAGTTGCTCTTAAAGATACAGAAAACTAGTCCTTCAACTGTGTAATGTGTTACTTGTATTTTCCAGTTTCTTGCTTGTCTTTTGACTTCGCTTGCAGTGTTTTTTACATACTGAGATTGACTTTATTTTGTTGAGAGTAGTTGACAGACAGCTTTGTTTCAGGTGTACAACGATGGTTCAAAATGTGTATATATTGTAAAAGAATCACCGCACATGTTGCAGAACTTTTGAGATGAGAAGTTGTAGGGCTTCCCGGAGGCGCTGGTGGTAAAGGACCCGCTTGCCATTGCAGGAGACGTAAGAGACACGGGTTCGACCCCTGGGCCAGGAAGATGCCCTGGAGGAGGGCATGGCAACCCCCTCCAGTATCCCTGCCTGGAGAATCCCATGGACAGGGGAGCCTGGCGGGCTACAGTCCCCGGGGTCGCAGACTTGGACACCCTGAGTGCGCGCGCAGAGAGCTCATCACGGTCTGCTCTCGAGCCGCGCTCTCAGACGCGTGTTGGCTGTGCTCACTGTGCGTCCCATCTCAGGGACGGCTCACCGTGGGATTGGCATTTGTCCCTCGGGCCCCCCACCCACGCGGCCAGCGCTGGCACCACACAGCCTGTGCTCACACATGGAGACTCCGAGTCTGTCCCCCGGCTCTGGGTGCCCTCACTCGGCATTTCAGAGGGCTCTCCTGTGCTCCCTTCCAGTGTTTCTCTGCCTTCACCGTTCACGCCTGAATTTTTGGTCCGCATGGGGTTTGTTCTGGAGCGCACTGGGAGAGCCCCACCCCATTACTGTCCAGGCGGCCACCGCTGGCCCACGGCGCTCCCTGTGACCGGGTGTCCTGTGGGTGGAGTGGACACTCCTGCAGCAGCAGCCTCGCCCACCCCGCTCAGGACGTGTGTGCAGCGTGTCTGGCATCGGTGGGGGGGGGGGGTGGTGCTGGTCCTGCCTCTGTCTTATGTAGTTGTCCTCACGGACCTCCACACTCCTCCACATGCGGTTTTGTCCAGATCTGATAAAGCACACGTGGGGAAGTGTGTCAGGAGGAGAGGTTGACTCAGGGGGTGAGCGTCTCTGAGGTTCAGTCAACCGTGGAGCCGTGGAGTCTTCCAGGACCCCAGCCCCAGGGAGGAGGGGTGGGGAGTGTGTGTGTGTGAGCCAGCCTGTGAGTGCGTCCGTGAATGTGTGTGAGCCGGCCTGTGAGTGTGTCAGTGTGTGTGTGTGAGTGTGAGCCTACCTGTGAGTGTATCAGTGTGTGAGAGCTGGCCTGTGTGTCAGTGTGTGTGTGTAAGCTGGCCTGAGTGTCTGTCAGTGTGTGAGTGTGAGCCGGCCTGTGAGTGTGTCAGTGCATGTGGCGAGTGTGTTTCCGGTCAGTACATGCAGAAGCGGAGCTCTCCTCTCGGGGTTCTGTGTGTCGGGCTCCAGCAGAGCAGGTCCAGGCGGTTGTGTGCGTGGGCCCTGCTCCCTGCTGGGCACTGCGGCGTGCTGAGTGATGTGCGTGCCTCTCCGGGTCCTGGGAACCTGCCCGTGCCCCCTGCCCTCTGCTCTGCCCACCATCACCCAGCCCCGGCCCCGGGCGCCTCGGGACCCCGCGCGGACTCAGTGCTCCCTCCCTGTGGCACCCGCAGCCAGGTCGGCCACGACCCCGGGGGCACCCTTGTCGGGGTGCGCCTCTGCTTCAGGAGGCGCGTTCCGTCTTGTCCCCGGGCGCCCGAACAGCGTGGCGGCAGCGTGGGCGCTCCCCCCCCTGCCCAGAGGGGACGGCTTGGGGAGGCGGCGGGCGGGAGGGCAGGGGCTGCAGTGAGTGAGGTGTGTGTGGCCCACAGAGCTGACTGGCGCCGACCTGAAGGACTGCGTGAGCAACCACAGCCTGAGCAGCAATGCCAGCCTGCCCAGCGTGCAGAGCTGCCGGCGTCTGCGCGAGCGGAGAGTGGCCAGCTGGGCCGTGTCCTTCGAGCGCCTTCTGCAGGACCCGCTCGGCGTTCGCTACTTCTCCGTGAGTCTGATGGGCAGCAGGCACCCCCTCGAGCAGGACTGGGCAGGCAGGGCAAGCGTCTCCTCCTCCTGCCTCAGCCCCGGACACTCAGTTCCAGGGTCAGAGGGAGCCTCTCTCTGCTGCGTCAGGGCCTCTGTGAACCCTCAGCAGCTGCCTGTGAGCCGGGCCTGCCTTCGGGAGGGATGCTCGGCTCCTCGGGCGTCCCCAGCCTTTGGGTTTATATTCAGGGAAATTCTGGAGAGGTGCTTAGCACCTCTGGTTTCTGTGAAAGGGGGAAAATCAGAGTAAAGTGGGGAAGAGATAGCACAGGAGGGGGAGGTTCCCCCACCGCTGACTGGCCCTCTTCTGATGACTGTGTGACGGTTAATCAATGGTGTTTTCCTTAGGATTTTCTAAGGAAGGAGTTCAGTGAAGAAAACATTTTGTTCTGGCAGGCCTGCGAATACTTTAACCATGTTCCCGCACACGACAAAAAGGAGGTAGGTTTCTCAGGCGGGGACGTGAAGGGGTTGGAGGGCGGGTGGTTTCAGCAGAGGTTCACACCTAGTGTGGCTGAAAAGTCTATGCACAAATACTTTCACACGATTAAAAAAATGCTTCTTTCAGAATGTTTCTTAATATATGTGATATTTAATTTTGCCTAAACTTAGCTTGCATAAATGCCTGGAGCCCTAACACTTAGCTCAGCACGTGTACTGCCTGCTGCCCAGTGTGGAAGGGGAAATGGGAGAGAATCTGGGGGTGGGGGCGCCTTCCAGGAGCTTCCGTCTCGGCAGCCACGTGCAGGCCATGTGGGGCGGGCTGGGTCCCGGCGCGACCTGCCCTGAGGCGGCCTGCCCCCCTGCCCTCTGCCCGCCACGCTCGGCGCCACGGGGACCACATGACAGGAGCCCCAGCCCAGGTCTTCTGAGCATTAGGAGTGCCCTTTGACAGAACTTGGAGAGGAGCCGATTTATTGAAAAGCTTCATGCCAGCTGGTACTTTCAGTCAGATTTCAACCAAGAGATGGTTATTCAGTCCCAAGAAAACGTGTCTCCAGGGCCTGCAGCCACGTCAGGCGTTGGGGCTGCAGCGGTGGCAGGCACAGAGGACGAGTGCGGTCTGTGTGTGCGGCTCACACGCTGCCCCATCAGCTCTCCTACAGGGCCCGCGAGATCTTCAGTAAGTTCCTGAGCAGCAAGGCCACCACGCCGGTCAACATCGACAGCCAGGCCCAGCTGGCGGACGACATCCTCAACGCCCCCCACCCTGACATGTTCAAGGAGCAGCAGCTCCAGGTGATGGCCCTGGCGGGGGTGCAGGGTGGGGTCCTGGAGGGCTGCCCCCGCCGGCGCCAGCCCCCTGCAGGGAGTGCAGTGGTACCCTCCCCCCACCGGGCTCCCAGCTCAGGGCCAGGGTTCAGCAGGGCCCGGAGCAGGAAGACCCAGCACCGCATCCCTGTCTGTTGGCTGCTCTCTGTATGCATCTGCACGCGATCACAGGTTCATGGGCGTTGACACACACAGAGCTCCTAGGTGTGTGGGTCTTTTCAGCTTTAGGACATCATGGTGATGAGAAGTGTGTGTGGGACCTAGTGTTAGAGCCCGCGTAAAACGTGGGACCTAGTGTTAGAGCGCATGTCCACGTGGACCTAGTGTTAGAGCCCGCGTCCACATGGGACCTGGTGTTAGAGCCCGCATAAAACATGGGACCTGGTGTTAGAGCCCGCGTAAAACATGGGACCTAGTGTTAGAGCCCGTGTCCAAATGGGACCTAGTGTTAGAGCTCGCATAAAACATGGGACCTGGTGTTAGAGCCCGCGTAAAACATGGGACCTAGTGTTAGAGCCCGTGTCCAAATGGGACCTAGTGTTAGAGCTCGCATAAAACATGGGACCTGGTGTTAGAGCCCGCGTAAAACATGGGACCTGGTGTTAGAGTGCATGTCTACGTGGGACCTAGTGTTAGAGCACGTGTCCACTGGCCTCAGTAGAGGTTCCTTCTGTTGCCTAGTCATAAAGGTTGAAACAAATGAGGAAGGTATTTTCTTTTTTATATGTATTTATGTATCCGCTGCACCGGGTCTTAGCTGCAGCGTGTGGGACCCAGTTCCTTGACTGGGGGTTGAACCTGAGCCTCCTGCATCGGAACCCCGGAGTCTTAGCCACTGGGCCACCAGGGAAGTCCCGGAGGAAAGTATTTTCAAGGCAGGTCTCACTTCCTTTAGGTTCCGGTTGCCTTTGGTTTCGTTCTTATTTAACAAAGTCAAGGTTCTTCATGACTGTCCTTGGCTGTCCTGAGTCCCCTCAGGCGCTGGCTTCATGTAGGTGTTGGAACAGGCTGGTTGTAAGCGTGACCCCAGGGGCTGGCGTGTTATGAGACGTGTGATCACATGTTGAGGAGCCTGGGCGACCCCTCCGGGGCAGACGAGGGGCTGTGGGAAGAGGCCTGCCCCCTTGGGACCGAGGGTCCGGTTCTGTGTGTGACGGGACGGCGCTGCCTTTCCCAGCAGATCTTCAACCTGATGAAGTTCGACAGCTACACGCGGTTCCTGAAATCCCCGCTGTACCAAGAGTGCATCCTGGCCGAGGTGGAGGGCCGCCCGTTGCCCGACGCGCAGCAGGTCCCCAGCAGCCCTGCCTCCAAGCACAGCGCCAGCTCGGACCACTCCAACACGTCCACGCCCAAGAAGGTGCCCGTCCGCGCGCCGCCTTCCCTGGGAGGGCGCTCGGCTGACAGCAGCCGTCCCTGCTGGCGCGCGCCGCCTTCCCTGGGAGGGCATTCTGCTGACAGCAGCCGTCCCTGCTGGCGTCTTCTCTCACTCGCAGAACCTGCAAGGCGCGCGCTCCCCCTGCACTCCCGGGGCTCCGGGCGGGGCTGCACCTCCCTGGAGACCCCCGCCTGGGCGTTCCGCCCCTCTTCCCTTCCCCTGCCTCTCCGTGACAGTGCAGCAGCCTCACACTGTTTTAACAGCACTTTCCCTTTGACGGCAGTTGAGCGGAAAATCGAAATCAGGACGGTCCCTGAATGAAGAGCTGGGGGATGAGGACAGCGAGAGGAAGCGGAAAGGCGCGTTCTTCTCGTGGTCACGGACCAGGAGCACCGGGCGCTCCCAGAAGAAGAAGGACCACGGCGACCGTCCGAATGGTTCGTGGTCTGTCCTGTGCGGAGGGCTGGGGGCGGGGGCACGGAGGAGCCAGTGCGGGCTGTGCTGTGCGCTGGCCTGTGGGGCGGCCAGCAGGGGCGCGGGGCGGCTCCGGGTCCTCTGAGAGGCGCAGGGTACGTCCCGCTCCCGCCCCCCAGCCCGGGCGCCCTGCAGGGGGCCTGGTGCCCGCCACTCAACCCCCATCTTGCCTGAGCGGTCACATGCTCTTTGTAGAAAGTTTGGAGGACACAACCAGGAGAAAAGGAAACACAGGTGTCTGCTCTTGCTTTTCTGCCGTGTGCTGGGGTCCATGAGCCTTTGTCATTTTTTAAAGAAAATGTGACACCATAGCTGGGTTATCAGGCATTTTTCCCAAAGTTGTCATTGTATTATTGCAATTCTTAAAGGTCAGCAGTCTAGAGCTTTTCCCCCATGCTTCTTTGTCCTGTGTGGCTGAAAGAGAGGGTGAGGGGGGCGGGGCCGTTGCTGGGAGGAGGTGGTGGGGTGGGGGCGCAAGGCAGGGAAGGACGGGGCCGCTTCTTCCCCACAGACTGCCACGAGCGGGGTTATTTTCCAGCAAGTAACCTGGAGGCTTCAGGCCTGGTCCCCAGGTTTAAACTGGAAGCCCGTCAGGGGCTCAGACAGGGAGCAGCTGAGCACAGGGTGGAGGCGGCCTCCCCACAGCCAGGCCCGCGCTGTGCCGGGCGGTGGGTAGTGTGCGCTCATCTCCTTGGAGCAGCCCGCGAAGCAGGCCTGCACCCCTTTACAGAGGGCTGGGGGGGCTGTGTGCCTGGTGGGGCCCTCAGGCTCCAGGCCAGCCGGGGCCGCTGGGACAGCAGTCTACCACAAGGAAGGGCAGACGACTGGGGGATGGGGCCGCTGTGGCCAGTGGGGCCAGGGCCCCCCGAGGACCCGAGATGGGGCCAGGCCTGCCTCTCTAGGGCTGTGACCCCAGGCAGGACCCCAGGAGGCCAGGGCCCCCACACCCCGATCTTCAGAGAGCCACCGGGAAGGGCGCTAAACCCTGAGTCCAGGGCCCTCCCCAGGAGTTCTGACTCGGTCGCCTGGCCATCTTTGCTTTAGGAAGGTGGTCGATGGACCCTGGGGGCCTCTGTCTAATCGGGCCCCTGCTCAGCCCCAGGGCCCTGCACAGAGTCCTGATCCGGGAATCGGCGCTGTGCTCTGGAAGGGCCTTTTCTGCGACACAGTGGTCGCAACTTTCAGACCAGAATTAGCTGCGTTAGTGACATCAGACAGTGCGATCACCGCTGGTTCAGGACTTCCCGGGAGCTGGCGGTGGAGTTGCAGTGACCCGCTTCGTGTTAAGCCATGTGCAGAGATAACAGTGGCGGATGAGTGAGGGGCCACGAGGCCTTGCGCTCGCTTGTGTGTTGACTGTGAGGAGGGCAGGGGCAGGGGGTGGGGGGGCGCACGGCTGCAGACAGAGCAGAGCGCAGGCCTGGGTCGGGCTCCTGGCTCCGCTGGGTGCCAGGCTTCTGTCCTCCGAGTACGTCTGTCCAGCCTGAACCACTGGGGGTGTGGGGGCCTGGCCATGCTCGGGGGGTGGTTGCGTTAAGTGAGGAGGCGTGAGGCTGGTGCAGTCGCGTGTCCTGAGTGCCCGTGTCCCCGCAGACGCCCTGCACGCCAATGGAGGTCTGGGCCGCCGGGAGTCACAGGGCTCTGTGTCCTCAGCCGGGAGCCTGGACCTGGTGAGTGCCCGCAGAGCCCCGCCCTTGTCCACGGGGCTTCCCGGAGGAGCGGGGATGGGTGGGAGGGCTGCGCAGAGCACTGAGAGTATCCCAGGCTTTATTTCCCGGCCTCTGTCCTCGCGGGCACGCGTCCCTGGACGCCCACGGGAGCAGCAGGCGCTCGTCTTTGTCTAGGCATCTGCACGCCCGCAGGGCCGTGAGCTCCGATGCCCGCGGCCACGCCCGTGCACGGGGGTGGTGCCCAACCTGCCCGGCCCCGCGCCCCTCACTCTGCTGAGCCGCCCACTGGGCCCCCACTTCCAGTGACGTGGAGGAGGCGTCAGCGGACTGGCTGGCTTCTTAGCTGCTGTCTGATGCCAGCTTTGGAAAACCCTGTTGTCAGCAGCCTGGTCTCTTGAAATGGTCAGGCAGCGGTTAGTGTAGGACGCGTTCTTCTCCAGCTGAGGCAGTACCAGGTAGAGTTGTCAGGTGGACCGTGCACCCGCGGCCCAGCGGCTTCAAAGGGCGTGTATATCACACATGCATCTGCAAAGAGCACTCTGGGGCCGTTTTCTATCCGCCTGCCACCTACAGACTAGTTTTCTGAAGTCACATTTGGGTGAAAGGGATTTTCTGACCCCAGGAGGAAAGTGTGTTACGAACCTGAGGAGCAGGGTAGGTTAGACCTTAGGAGGATGTATGTGGGGAGCGCCTTCCAGCAGGCGGGGCTCCTGTGGCTCAGGGACCCGGAGGAGCATCGTGGAGGGAGCTGGGGTCTGCCCGGGCAGCTGGGCTGCTGGGTGGCTCCTGTCCTGCCCTGGGACCCGGCTCTGAGTGCACCTGGGCTGGCCTCCTCTGCACCACACAGACACCGCCGCACTGCTCTGCCCCGGCCCCTTCCCCTGGCAGACAGGGCTCCCCGCTGTGGGGCCTGGGCTGCGGGCCCTGCAGGCTGCAGCCCCCCAGCCTTCCCCCCAAAGGAAGGGCCTGGGGCTCCTGTTACCCCACGCCGCCTCCCCCCACCTGCTCCTCTGACCTCGGACGTGTGCTGCCGGCCCTGAGCCTTGGCCAGGCTGCCCACCTGCCCTGCTCTCCGTCAGCCTGCTCCTCCCAGAAAGGCCTCCAATCCTGGGAGGTCAGGCAGAAAGAGCCAGAAAAGCGACCAGAAGCAGCAGAGGTTGGGCTGCAGGCCCTCAGCGCTGATCCAGCCCGCCTCGTGTCCGCGGCCCCCAGACTGAGTGGCGGCGGGCAGCGCAGCTCGTGGTCCCCAAGAGGCCCCACGGGGCTCCAGAGGTGACTCCATGCGCTTCTGGGTCAGGGAGGCCACGACCGGACCCCCAGAAACCACAGTGGAAAGACCCGTCCTGTTCTGAGCAGGAGAGCTGTGTGGTTAGCTGCCAGCCTAACCCTTGTGAGAGTTAGACCCATAGGATGGAGGGTGGGCCTGTCCGGACGGCGCCCGAGGTTCAGAGAGGTGCTGGCTCCCTCCCGTGTCGGCTGGAGGCCCTGCAACGCAGCGTGCACTTATCAGAACAGGTCGTGTGCTTGTGTGCTGGAGCTGCGTGTGCACGGGGGCACCTTGCTGCCCCCCCGCATGTGCAAGCAGTGCCAGCCCTGCCCAAGCAGCCCCACCCTGTGCCCACCCCCATGTCTCCCTGCCCCCAGCCAGAGGCCTGCAGGACCCTCGCGCCCGAGCGGGACAAGCCGGCCAAGCACTGCAGCATCCAGCTGCCCGACGGAACGGCCTGCGTGGTGCTGGTCAGGGCCGGGCTCTCCATCAAGGACGTGCTGGCTGGGCTGTGCGAGCGGCACGGCATCAACGGGGCTGCCGTGGACCTCTTCCTGGCGGGCGGGGACAAGGTGCGGCTGTAGGGACCTCGGGCCTTTCTCTCGGGGGGTGCCTGTCCCGTGGGGATCCTGCCGATGGGGGGGCCGGCCCGCCCGCGTCTGTCCCCCTCACCTCTGCCGGAGGCCCGGCGGGAGCCAGCCCGGCTGTGAGCTCCCTTGGCAGGCAGCCTTCTCCGGGCTCCGCAGCGGCACTGTGATCCCAGTGGCCGCGTGCCCGGCCCCCGCTGACGGCCCTCTCTGTCCCTTCTGTGTGCTCGAAGCCTCTGGTGCTGCATCAGGACAGTAGCATCTTGGAGTCCAGGGACCTGCGCCTAGAAAAACGCACTTTATTTCGGTAAGAAAAATACAGCTGCCGATTCCATAAGGTTTCCAGAGCCACAGGGCCGTTTCTAACGACTTGTTCTGCTGGCCTCCGCTCTATTGCGACGGGAGGGCTGACACCCCCACTGTGAGCTTGGAAGGGGCAGGAGCTCCCGGGGCCAGAGGGTCACGCTCCCTGCCAGTGACCACCGTCGGGCTGCACCCAGTGTAGGGCCGTCCTGTGGGGTGGCCGCTCCTTACCGGCTGTGACCACCCTGGCGGCCCCCAGGCCCTGGAGAAGCCCCCACAGGCTCTCCCTGTGGAACCCCGGCCGCCCTGGTGACGGTGACTCGCTGTGCTCTCGAGGGACAGCGTCTGTGCGAGGGTTGCACGTGCGTGTGGCAGAGCCATGCTTGTTTCTCCCCCTCTGCCCAGGCTGGATCTGGTGCCGATTAACCGATCGGTGGGACTCAAGGCCAAGCCCAGCAAGCCCGTCACAGAAGTGCTGCGTCCCGTGGCGGCCAAGTACGGCCTGCGGCTGAATGAGCTGGTGGCCCGGCTGGTGAGTAACCAGGCTGACCCGGGACACAGGGCCCTCTGTGCTCCGAGCTGCCCACGGGCTCCTGCCTGCCGGGGTGCAGTTTGCCCCGAGTCGTCCACAGAGTGAGCGGCGGCGTCGCAAGGGGCAGGCGAGGAGCGGCTGGCAGCGCCCGGAGCCCTGGGAGGCCGTCACCCCCGCCTGCCTGCTTCTCACCCTGCAGTGGACACGCTCGCTGTTCCTGCCTCCGTCGTGCCCTCTGGATTTGGGTTGAGATTTGGGGGTTTTGGCCCAAGGAGGCCAAGAAAAGCAACAAAGGGAAACCCTGCAGCGTCCCGCCGTTTGCACACCTGACCAGACGTCGGTCCATCAACACCAGCCCCTCACGCACCCGCTAACTGCCCAGCTGCCCACACGCTGAGGGTCTGATGGCGCTCTGGCATTTCCCAGCCGGCCATCGGGTTACTTGGTGAATGGGTTAAGGAGAGACAGAGCAGAGCCCCACCCTGTCGCCAGACGGCGTCTGGGGAGACTTGGGCCAGCAGGCTCGGACCTGTCCCCTCACGCACCACATGTTTGCTTTGAGATGTGACTTGGGACCCACTGGGGGCTTTCCCGTGGCTCAGCGGTAAAGAATGCGCCTGCAGCGTAGGAGCCACAGGAGACACGGTCCCTGGGTGGGAAGATCCCCTGGAGGAGGAAATGGCAACCCACTCCAGTATTCTTGCCTAGAGAATCCCATGCACAGAGGAACCTGGCGGGCTACAGTCCATGGGGTCACGAAGAGTCAGACACGTTGAAGTGACTGAGCATGCACTTATGGCCCATTGGCCTGTGTTCTCCTTTGTTTACAAAATATACTGTATCAGAACTACAATTGTAAGTATTTTTAGGATTTTTATTTTCTCTGAGATGAGCTCCAGAATTGTTCAGAAATTTTGAATTGAGCCAGAGGACCAGTCCCGAGGAGAACCCAGGGCTCCCCCCGGCCCAGCTTGGGACGGTGGGGGAGGGGATGGGGGGAGCGCTGCCCCAGAATCTGGAGTCTAGCATATGCCCGATGGAGAGGGGCATGGCCTGGATGCCACGTGGCCTCCCTGCCCTCCCTTGGCTGGGATCCTAAGCCATGGCTAACGCTTTGTGCCTGTAGACCTATCTGTAAAGTGGGGGAGTCAGGGCAGCTTGCTCATGGGGTTGCTGTGGGGATTCCGTCCCAGGGGGCTGGCTGGCGGGCAGGGCTCCTTCCCTGCTGGGGCCTGAGCCAGAAGGGCAGTCCAGCCACTCCAGGGGCGAGACTGGGGGAACTGGGGAGGGTAGAACATGAGGCTATGGCTGTCCTGGGACCCTCTTGCAGACCCTCCTGGGCGAGCCGTGGGCCACTGACGCCAGGAGGTCGTAAGCCACCTGGACCTGCTAGCCTTGTGCGCTCCCCCCTTGGCTGGAGCTCTGGCTGGGTGTCGGGTCACTAGGAGTTCAAGAGCCACACTGCACGTTCAGATTGTTTTTTGACAGAAGCTGCGGGACTCGAACAGCAAAATAGTCTCCCAGGGGAGAAGGGCAGGACCCTGGGCCTCAGACCTGCCTGCTCCCTGCTGTCAGGGAAGGGCGCGAAGCCCTACACGCACTTCCTGGCACGCTGAGGACCAGCGAGGCGGGCTCGGAGTTGCCCCCTCCAGGCTGAGAGAGGTCCTGAGACTTCGGCCAGCTTGACTTGGGGACGCAGGTGTTAGTGGTACCACCGTGTGACCTCCACCCCCGAGTCTTCAACCCGACTCGGTGTAGCCCGCAGCTGGCTCCAGGTGGTAGCCCAGTTCACGCGGGTTCCTCAGGGTGCCTGCGCTCGGGCAGGCCTGCCAGCGCTTGGGATCCGTGTCATTCCACGTTAGGAGTCTGCGGCCAGCCCTGCTGAGGTGGCAGGACCTGGGGTCAGCTGGCCTATATGACTCCATCAAGCCTGGGGTGGTCTTGCTGGCAGATGGACCACACGTGGTTGTTCCGGAGAGCTCCAGCCTGCGTGGCTGCTCATTACACCATCTCTGCCTCTAGAGTGGAGAGAAGGAGCCCCTGGACCTTGGGGCCCCCATCTCAAGTCTGGACGGACAGCGGGTCATCTTGGAGGAGAAGGACCCCTCCCGAGGGAAAGGTGAGTGGAGAGATGCTGTGTCCCGGGCTCTGCTGTCCGGTCTCAGCGTGACGCTGCAGAAGGCTGCTCACGGCTTTAGGGTCTCCCAGGGCTCGGCAGCTCCCCACCGTGGCCAAGTTCAAGCCTGAAGGGCATCTGACTGTGGGCAGGAGCGCTGGGGCCTCGCCGAGCATGTCTCCTCTGCTGGGAGAAGGGTGACAAGCCCTGCCGAGACCCCGGGGCATCCCAGCGCGCCCTGGCATGTGCTCTGCTCCTGGGGGGCCCCCATCCTCTGCAGGAGGGCCCAGGACCCCAGGGTGTTGCTGCTGCTCCGAGCCCAGCGGTGGCTGAGGTGGGGCCTGGTTGGAGACTGGGCGGTGACGGAGGGCCTGTGCACAGGGCGGCAGTGGTTCATTGAGCTCTCCCCACGCTCGCTGCCTTGGCCTTGGCCGTGCAGCCTCTCAGGGAGAGCGATCCCCGCGGCAGTGCAACTGCCGGGGCTCCGTCAGGTCACCTGGCCTCGCCTTGGGTCTCAGGGACCAGCACTCCCCAGAGCGCTCAGCCCCTCCCAGGCGGAGGGTAGCGGGGCCGTGTCTCCTGCAGGGAGTCCCTGGAGTCCACTGAACAGGGCGAGTGGAGGGCTGGGCCAGGAGCTGCCCCATCCCTTTCCCAGGCTGACTCAGCTCTGAAGTGGGGCGCCGGTCACTCGTCTGTGTCCGGTGACCTGCGCTGTGGTGGCCTCTCTGCCCTCGGGGCTCCAGCGCAGCCCCTCGTCCCCCTCTGGGCCCATCTGGGTTGTGAGAGTGCAGTGCGCTCTCCCCCTGGCAGGTGGCTGGTCTGGGGGGCGAGCGGCCTGAGCAGGGTGCGGGTGCTCAGCGCCCCCTCCAGGGTCTGATGCAGCCAGCGGCTGGTCTGGGGGCGAGCGGCCTGAGCAGGGTGCGGGTGCTCAGCGCCCCCTCCAGGGTCTGATGCAGCCAGCGGCTGGTCTGGGGGCAAGCGGCCTGAGCAGGGTGTGGGTGCTCAGCGCCCCCTCCAGGGTCTGATGCGGTTGGACCCCCTGGCCCATGTGCACAGGTGAGCCTGAAGGTGCAGCCGCAGGCAGGTGTGTGCCGGGTGCGGAATGCTGCTCACAGATGGGATGGCAGGACTGTGCCGGCCCATCCTGGGCCAGAGCAGTGGCCATGCACCGTGAGGGCTGGGGGCCAGCCTGCGGCCCTGACTTGGGGCAGTGGCCGTGGTTGAAAATACATAATGAATGTGAGAGCCTCCTACTTTCTAAAGGCACTCGTGCCAAACAGTCCCCAGGAGGCCCTTTCTGTCACTGCAGAGCCCAGGGAGCATGGTCACCCTCACCCCGCCCTGTCCAGATGCGGCCAGTCCAGGGCGCTGGTCCTTTGGCCCTTGGCCCTTGGCCCTGTGCGGGCACCTCGGCCTGAACGTGATGGAGATAAGGGACCTCTCGTACCTTGGCTTCTGTGCAGCTTTGCTCTCAAAGATGTATAAACGTCATTGTATTGATGTGGAGGTGGGTTTGAGGTTCACTGCGGTATAAAGTCTATCTCAACTGTGTTCGGTGTCCACAGATAAACAGAGAAGTGCGCCGGTCAGACAAAGCACAGCTGTAAACACCAGCTCCAGGAATCACTCGGCTACGGTAATTTCTCCTCGCCCCGCACCTGCAATGCTTGGGGGCGGTGGCCCCCGCGGCCCTCTGCTCCAGTCGGGCCTGCGCCCCGGGGTGGGGGATTCTTCTAGGGCCCCTTTGTGGTGCCCGCTCCCACTGGACTGGGAATCGCTGGGTGGGTGTGTGTGCCTCACACGCAGTCTTTATTGCAATTGACTTCTGCAACTCATGTAAAGTCCAAATCCGTGCAGTCTGTGTTTCCAAGTCCCCTGTTATATAACTGAGGAACGTGCTGTCGTGTCTGCAACGTGAGTGGAACTTTGACTTTCCTTCTGACACAGGGAGAGGAGAGAACGCTAGGCAAGTCTAATTCTATTAAAATTAAAGGAGAAAATGGGAAGAATGCTAGGGAGCCCCGGCTTTCAAAGAGAGAAGAATCTATTGCAAAGATTGGGAAAAAAAAATATCAGAAAATTAATTTGGACGAAGCAGAGGGTACGTGTACTTTTTAAAACTTGCACGTTTTTCGTGAATGCGTAGGACCCCTAGAACCTTCTCTGGGTTATGCCACTGGGGTGACTGTGACCCCTGAAGGGTGACCCCTGAGAAGTCACCCGTGTGGGTCTGCACGTGTCGGTGTGACCTTACTAAAGCCCCAGTTTTCAGACCGAAGGCCGGGCCCTTCGGGAGTTAGGGAGCCCCCGCCTGGGGCTGCAACAGGTGGTCTCTGTGTCCCCCTCACAGCGCTGTCCTGCTCAGGTCCCTGGAGGGCGGGGGCGGGGGGTGGGGGGTGGGGGGTGGGGAGCCTCGCGGGGCAGGGCGGGTCCTATCAGGGGGCGGGCCCTCGCGGGGGTGGGGGGGTGAGGGTGGGGGGGCGGGTCCTGTCAGGGGCGGATCCCGTCAAGGGGCGGGCCTTTGTCAGGGGGCGGGTCCTTCAGGGGGCGGGCCCTCGCTGGGGGGCGGGCCTTTGATAGGGGGCGGGTCCTGTCAGGGGGCAGGCCTTTGCCAAGGGGGCGGGTCCTCGCGGGGGCGGGTCCCAGGTGAGGCGGAGCCCGGGCTGCGCTGACCGCCCTGGTCAGAGGCCGGGAGGAGACGCTGTGTGTCAGGCCGTGGGGCCGGCCGCCCGCGCTGTCCCCGGACCGCAGGACGAAGGAGGGCAGCGCGTGAGAGACAGGGAGGCGGGAAGCTTTCCCTCCAGAAGCCTGTAACACAAGAGAAACGCTAGGAGCAGCCCCGCTCTGAGCTGCCCTGTGACGGCTGAACCCGGCAGTGCTTCCGCTCGGCTGGCTCGTCGCAGCGCCTGCGCTGCCCGGCCGCGCCTGCGCCGAAGCGCCCGCCTTCTGCGCACCCTCAGGTGTGAGGTTTCAGGCTCCTTGTTGGTCAGAAGCTAAGACTGTAACCTTAGTTAGCTAAGCTAACCCCAAGAAGGCTCAGTGTAGAAACCATCTACCTGGGACGGTGGACTTGAGTTACAGTTGAGAACCCACCCTGGTAAGAACAGGCTTCCCAGGCGCATCTAGCCGTAAAAAGCCCACCGGCAGTGCAGGAGACACAAGAGACGCGGCTCAATCCCTGGGTGGGGACGGTCTGGAGGAACGCATGGCACCCCACTCCAGTATTCTTTCCTGGAGAATCCCATGGACAGGAGCCTGGGGGGCTACAGTCCATGGGGTCACCAAGAGTCGGACTCGACTGAGCTACTAAGACTTCCACTTTCAAGAACAGGAAAAGTTCTGGGGGGCATCCAGGAAGGTAGAGTACCCGGCCGGGGGTGCCGGGGCTGCAGGAGGGGGTCGAGGGCCGGGCATTGCTCGCAGGCCCAGGTGGTGCCCGAGGAAGCCCGCACACAGGTTCACCAGCCCGGACACCCGGGCTCCTGGCTTTGTCAGGCTGTGGCGTCTGGTCAGCGGCCTCCCTCCTGCTCAGAAGGGAACCAGGTGGCTGCTGCCCCGGCACCCAGAGCTAGTCCAGGGAGGACCAGAGCCGTGCCCGTGGCCTGCAGCCTCACGGGCTCTGGGTGGAGGCTAGAGGGTGGGGAGGCCCCAGGGCAGCGGGACAGAACTTTCTAGACGCGCGCTTGCATTGGGCCAGAGGGGACCCGCTCTAAAACCTGGTCAATGTGGGATTTCTTCCCAGAGTTTTTTGAGCTCATTTCCAAAGCTCAGAGCAGCAGAGCAGACGACCAGCGCGGGCTGCTGAGGAAGGAGGACCTCGTGCTGCCCGAGTTCCTGCGTCTGCCCCCCAGCCCCCCAGGGCTCGCCCCCTCCCCTTCAGCCGCTGCCAAGGCCTTCGACCCGAGACCTGTGCCGGGTCACGGCGAGGAGCGGGCACCCCTGCCCCGAGAAAGCCCGGCCAGCAGCCCCGGCTCCGGCGACAGCCTGCCCCTTGGGGCGCCCGGGACCCCCAGCCCGCCAGCGCAGGAAGTGGAGGTCGGCAGCGTCCAGACCGAGGAGGGCGAGCACGTGGCCGACCTGACGCTCACGGGGGAGGGGGACATCAGCAGCCCCAACAGCACGTTCCTGCCGCCGCCCCCCGCCCCGCGGGACGCGGCCGCACCTCCGAGACCAGGTACCTCCGGGCGCGCCGCCCCTGCTCCCCTTTGACTGCCCTCCTCCCGCTGGCCCCGCGCCGGCCGCCCGGCGCTGGCGTTGTCCACACAGTTTCCAATTAAAACGAGAGAGCGGTGGGAAGTGAACCCCCGCCCGGAGTCTCTCGAGGGAAGGGTCCAGGGTGCTTCCTCCTCGGTGACCCTGCTTGTCCTGGCTGCCCCGCCCTCTCTGAGAGGACGCAGCGCCGCTGAGGTCGGAGAGTGGCCAGGATGGTGGGAGGGGCGGCGGGCACCGAGGAGGCCTCCTGTGGGGGCGCTCACCCCCACCGGGCCGCGGCGCGGGCCCCTGTGCCTCTCCCCAGTCCAGGGCAGTGATGCCGCCAAGCAAGGCCCTGGGGATTTCTGAAAAATGTGTGTTATTTTTACAATCGGAATCTCTAGCACTTTCAGCATTTTAATCTCAAGATTGAAAAAAAAAAAAGAGTATGTGTCTTGAGCAAGTGGGAGAAGCCCTGTGTGGCTTAGAGCCCAAGGCCCACGGTGAGCCCCCAGGTCTGGCCGCGGGGGCCTGCTCCCCCTCTGCACATTGGTCAGAGCACGTGGGGGCCCACGGGCCTGGGGTTCCCTGACCCGGGAGGTCAGCATGGTTCCTCCAAACGAAAGTGTGAATGTGTCACGTGAGCCGGTCCCGAGACGCATGAATGTTGGCTGGGGGAGCGAGGCCCCCGGCCTCCTGGAGAAGGGGCTCAGGGGGCACACCGCTCCGCCTGGATAGGGCCACGCCCGCGGGGCGGCTCCTCGAGCCCCAGGATGCGCAGACCCTCGCTGTGGGCTGCTCCGCAGCCGGGAAGGCCCCTTTTGCCTGAGTCCTGCCTGGGATGGGTCCTCCAGGACCCGCAGCCACATCTCTGGGGACCCCGGGCTGTGGTGGTCTGGCTTGGTGTGCGGGGTGGCTCTGGAGGACTGGCTGTGTGAGCAGGTTCCCCGCGGAGACCAAGCCGGGCCTCCTCCTCGCATGTGGCCTGCTCTGCGACCCCGTCTCCCCTTCCCATCCCCTGCACACGTGTGCAGCTGCATCTGTGCTGAGTCTGTGCTCCTCCAGGAGAAATAAACTCTACGTCTGACCATCAGACTGCTTGAAAACTCTTTCCTCCTTCATTTGAAAACCTATTTTCTCTTTAGAAAACGATAGATGTATTTTAATCCATGGCAAACACTGCACATTTCCATGTAATTCATTGTTTAATATACTGGCTTTTGAAAATAGACCACTCTAGATACACTTGGGCGCCTCAGGTGTGTCTGCAGACAGAGCTGCATGAGGGCAGGATGGCGGGGGGTGGGAAGTGCTGGACAGGCAGACACAACACACGGGGGGCATGGCTCGCCCCTCCCTGAGCCTGGGGGTTAGGGATCGGATGGCTGAAGGTGGGGGTGCCGGCACTGCTGGGTGAGGCGGCAAGATCCTTCCACCTGGTCACCTGTGAGCCAGAGCGCAGGTGTGCTGGCTGCCTGTGGTCCAGCCACGTCCTCCCCGGCTCCACACTCTGCTTGGGCATTGAGCCCACGCGGTTTACCCAGTGGGGCCTCTGTCTTCTGCTTCTCGCTCCGGAGCCCGGGCAGGGTGACGGGTGGGTCCCTGCATCTCCCAGCACATTACCGGGGCCATGTGAGTCCCATCCCCACCCCTACCCCTGTGCACTGGTGGGTAGGAACCCAGGTCATGCCAGTGCCGGCAGCTGCTTCTGACCACCGTGGCCACCCCCACTGCCCCCCAATCCCCAGCGAGGTGGGAGCCCTGGATGTTTGCCTCCTTGGGTATCCTGGGGGGTGCTCCTCCCATGAGCCTCGAGCTCACCTTGGTGACTCAGAACAGCACCGGGGGTTCCCCAGCCAGTGGGGCACTGCGGGCACCCTTAAGCCAGTGTGCTTATTCTTGGGGTCCACCGGCAGGTTTCATGCAGAGTGCGTCCCCAGTTCTAGGTGCTGTGAGCTGTTTCCTAGACGGTGGCCACCGAGACCCTTCTGTCCAGAGTGAGAGAGACAGCATGGCCATGCTGCCAGGTCGTGAGATGTGGAGCCGTGGGCTGCCAGCTCTGTGCCACCCTGAGGAGAAGGTCCCGTCAGGGTGGGCCTCGGTCCCCAGTGCCCACGTTCAGAGGCCTGTCAGAGCCCGAGGGCTGGAGGCCTTTGGACGGACACATGCCCACGCAGGGCACAGCCTTCCCGCATGGCCTGCCGTGGATTTGGTCCTGTTAACCTGTTTGGTATCCAGCAAAACCCTGGGCGGTGATGGGCACGTCCTGCCCCAGGGAGCACCGGCTGGGTGTGGGTGTGAGTCCTTGGCCCCGATGGAGCCAGTGTCAGGTCCAAGGACAGCGTCTAGGGCTCTACAGAGGGCTCAGGGCTCACTCAGCCAGGGGGCTGAGACGCCCCTGTCCACGTGGATGGGTGTGGCAAAGGCGTGGGAGTCACCCCGAAGGGCCCTATGTTCCTAGGGAAAGAGCAAGGTGTTCAAGGCCGAGGAGAGGAGCCGTAGCAGCGCGGACGGTGGTGGTGGGCCCCGGCCCAGCACCCCGTTGCCCCCAGGTGTCGGGCGGGGTGGGTCCTGGCCTTGCCCCCGGCTGAGCGCTCAGCGGGGTGTCAACCTGGGTGCAGGCTTGGCCCTGTGGGACCTGCAATCAGGCGCTGGGCTGAGAGAAGTGTGTCCTTCCGCCCCCGCCCCCCAGCCAGGCGCTGGGCAGGCTTCCCCCTCCTGTTGCCCAGCCGAGCTGGGCGGTGGGGCCTGGGTCAGGGTCCTGGTTGAGTCTCTCCCTTACCCTCCCTGAGGAGCCCTCGCCACCATCCTGGCCCCACTGGGGGCTCAGCCCAAGGAGCACTGGACGGGGCGGAAGCCCTCCATCCTGGGGGTGTGTACCACCGCCCCGCCCCTCCCCCCCACCCCAGGCATGTCCAGACCCCAGAGCGGGAGGGACCCGCAGTCACTTCTCCGCGGATCCAGGAAGTGCTGCCACGCAGCCCACCCGCCAGGGGTCGCTGTGGCCTAGTAACTCGGCTTCCATGGAAACCAGAGGCCTGTCTCAAAGGCCACGCCCTCCACTGGGTAGTGCAGGCGGCCAGACCGCATGCCCTCGGGGTGGCCCCGAGTCCCAGGAGCCCCTCTGCCCCTGTCCGCCCGCCCCCCAGCCAGGCCTTGGCATGTCTCACCTGCTAAGGCCAGGTAAGGTGGGAGCCCCGGGCTAGGGACACCTGGGGAGGCCCGCCTGGCTCCGCAGTGGGCCGTGGCCTGTGCCCAGGGCGTCAGGGCCTCCTGGGGCAGCTGTGCCGGTCTCCGCAGCCCGGACCCCAGCCCCGTGCGCCTGCTCCAGGCGCCTCCCCGCCCCTGTCCCTCCTTTGCACTTTGTCCATCAGCCATCTCCTCCCCAGCAGGAGCTTGGCCCTTCCATCTGGGCGGCAGAGGGGCACCCCCACTGCTCACTCCTACCTTCCTGGGCCGACGGTGGCTGGTGGACTTTCTCGGGGACACGTGGGCTCTCGAGGGTCCCGGGAGGGCAGCCCTCAGCCAGGGCTCTCTTCAGAACCCTCTTTCCAGCACAGCACCCCGGCCTTGCCCTGGCCAGGATGGACCTGAGTGGACCTCCCTCAAGATGTCCCGGGCTCCCGCCTCCATCTGGCCGGCTCCACGGCCTCCCCGGGGCTGACCGAGCTGGCCCAACACCCGTCCCCAGGCCCTGGCATGGGTGAGGATGACTCCGGCCTCCTGGCTGCTGGCCCTGGGTCTCTGCTGCGTGTCCATCCCCCTTGCGTCCCCTTCTCCGTGTCTCCCCCGAGTGCCCCGCAGGTGGTCCACGCCACCCGACCTCTGGGTGTCTCCCAGTGGGACCCACGGGCTGCTGGTGGCTGGTAGTACGACCCCCGCCACCTCCGCCGGGGCAGCCCTGCCCACACCCCCGCCCCCAGGTCTGCCCGCCTGGGTTCCATGTGACCCCCCCCAACCCAGCCTGTGCTGCCATGGGCTGGAGTCTTGGCATCCAATAGGTGCTCAACAGAGATCTGCTGAGTGAGGGGCTTCGAGCCGGCACCCACCCCCATCGCAGACTGGGGGCTGAGGTTGGGGGAGCCGCAGGTGAACCAGGGCTTCTGCTGGGCTGTCCCCTGACTTGCCCTTGGGGGCCCAGGCAGCCTCCACGAAGGGCGCCGAGTGGGATGGGGTTCCCAGGGCCGGTGGGGGCCTCGCGAGGGCCCAGCAGGTCTGGAGGCTGAGGCCAGACTGTGACCCTGGGGGTGGCCAAGGGGTCAGGCCACACCAGGGCTGTTGGGAGCCCTGCCGGCCCCCCAAAGGAGCGTCCTTCTCCTGA
Organism: Bos taurus; assembly: GCF_002263795.3. Lineage (NCBI taxonomy): Eukaryota > Metazoa > Chordata > Mammalia > Artiodactyla > Bovidae > Bos > Bos taurus. Next base: position 115,449,158 of record NC_037333.1, on the reverse strand, counting down.
TGTGGAGCCTTGAGGGCCAGGGCAGACCCGCCACTGGCCGGGGGCTGCCGGAGGGTCCTGGGAGGGGCTTTTGGGTCCCAGCTGCCGTGAGGGCTCCAGCATGGTGCCCCCAGGGAGGGGTTGGCTGTGCCGGTCAGAGTCACAGAATCCGGTCAGCCGAGGGGCCGGGCCTGTGATCCCCAGGGCAGCTTCAGAGGTGGGCAGTGAGGTTCCAGCTCCGGCCCCACGTGCAGGGTCTGGGGGACGTGGGACAGAGGACTGGGGCCAGCTAGTGCCAGGAGCGAGCGTCGTGTACAGGGCAGCCTGGCTCCTTTGGAAGTGGTCGCCCTCGAACTCTGGGGGATAGGGGGGTCCTCTGTGCTCCACCGCCTGCCAGGAGGGTCATGGGGAGCCTGGGAGAGCAGTCGCCACGGGCAGGCCCTGGCACAGAGGCCGTGACGCCTGCCCTCCCACCGCTTGGGCTGGGCCCCGGACACTGAGTCACAGGCCTGGGGCTGCCGCTGCCTCAGAGGAGCAAGTCCAGGCGGCGGAAGGAGCCTGGACCGCAGCCACCTTCCTGAGAAACGCCCATCCCGAGCCCGCAAGCTACCTGGGCGCCAGAGGGCCCGCGGCTGGGGCCACACCGCTCGCCAGGCTCTGTCCTGGAGGGTCTGAGCAGGGCTGGACAGGAGCGGGCCGTGCCCCGCGGTGTGTGTGGGCCCACGGGCCTCTTAACGCTCCAGACAGGTGCCCCAAATTGGGGCCAGCAACTGAGGAGCACAGCCCTGCCCCTCCCCACCGCCCCAGATCCAAAGGCAGACCAGCCCAACCGCATGGCTTCCTGGCCCTGGGGGCCGACTGGCAAGCCCGGGACAGGCCCAAGCGGAATGTCTGTTGAATGACTGAAGGACTGATTGTCTGGGAGGAGCTTCTAGTCCCGGCTGCTCTGCGTGGACCCTGGGAGCCCTGGACAGGCCCCTTTGCTCGCAAATGTCTCCGCTTTCCACCCCGACCTTGTCACACTGCCCGGGTGGGACGTGTGTGGCCGGGCAGCTCCCCTGTGAGGCGTGAGGCTGACCCGCTGTGGGGGCCCCCCCTGCCACCTCCCCCACAGGCTGGGAGGGGTGGTCAGGGGAGCCGGACCCCATGTTTCTGGGCTGGAGCCCCCTCCTCCAGCCTGTCCACTGGGGGCCGGGCCGAGGCGCCTTCCCCCGCACCCCAGACATCGGCGGGTCCTTGGCTCAGACTCACCGAGACCACCCCAGACACGCTGTGCCTCCCCACCAACACCTGGCCTGATTGGGGCCTGGAGTCCCGCCTGTGGCCCTGAGCCTGGCACCTGTCCTGGGGGTGAACCTGGGGAGCCCCGTGTCAGGGCTGAGGCTGAGGCGCCCACCCAGTGCCCTGTGCCCTGTGCACACCCGCCTGGCTCCTGGGGACCGCACCTCTGCCCCGCCAGGCCCCCTGCCCCCGCCCCAGGACCAGCCAGGGGGACAGGGCAGTGACGACCACCTAGGGTGGTGGGTGGGGAGGTGTGGCTGCCCACCAAAGCGTCTGGAAGCTTCCAAGGCAGTCCCAGGAAGCCTGGAGCTCCTGGGGGTGAGGCAGGTATTTGGAGTCAGGGCCTGGCTGCTCTGAGCAGTGAGAGAGCAGGTTGGAGGAAGGGGCGCTTGGCCTGTGGTCTTGCTGGCTAAGCGGGAGAGCGTGGAGGGGGACCCGGCAGGGGCTCGGGGTCTTGGAGGCTGAGACGCACCCCAGTCAGCCGCCGGCACGTGGACCACGGTGGGGCCAGGTCGGGAGGGCCCTGTGGGCCCCCTGCCCTATCCTCGCCTGGGGACCACGGCCCTGAGAAGCCAGCAGCGCGGCCCATGGGTGCAGACCCCAAGTGCTTGCGGAGGGCCTTGCTCCCAGGGTCCAGCCTGTCTGCAACAGCCCCACCCAGCGCTCCGCGCTCCCGAGCCCAGAAGTGCGCATCTCCCCGGAGCCCCCATCACAACCACCTGCCCGACGCCCCTTGGCTACAGACAGCCTCCCCCAGGGAAGGAGAACAAGGGGCTGGGGGTGGGGCGGAGGGGAGCTGCCCGCCTCTGAGCTCCTCCCGCAGAGGCCCTGCTGGGTGAGCCGTCCCCAATCTCCCAGCTGCACTGGACCCAGGCAGGGAGCCCCGGGCGTCCCCTTGCCAGATGAGGGGCCCCGCTGGTTCCAGCACACCGAGTCCCCCAGGCCAGGCACCCGCAGACCTCACCCCCAGCACTCAGGATGGCAGCTACCCTCGCCCTGCCCGCTCCCCGGAGCCTGCTGCCTGCCTTGGCCTGGGACCCTCCTCAGGGTATCTGCTGAGTAATCCCTGGAGCACAGGCCGAGGGGCCACAGGGCAGAGGTTGCTGCCCCCGGGACGCACGGGGTGGAGGGGGTGGTGGCACGGGAACCCCTTGGCAGGGTCTGAGCAAAGAGGGTGGCTGGGATCTCCCGCCAGGGCGGGCAGGCGGGTGACAGCCTTTCTCCTCTCCCCGTGACAGCAGGCAGGGCCCGAGGCAGGCGACACCCCCCGGTCAGCGCAGTCGCAGATGTGGACCGAGTCACTGGCGTGCCGTCTGGGCCGGCCGGCAGCATCCCGGGGGTGCGGACGGCCCCCTGGAGGCCACGGGCCAGTGGCGCCCCAACGTTGGCTTGCCCCACCCCGAGCCCCGTCCCCGGGGGAACCGCCAAGCCCAAGGCTAGCCCACACCACGCCACCTTTGTCTGAGGCTGCCGCCCACCGGCCCATCCCTGCGGACCCTGCACCCAGGCTGCTGGCCGGGACACATGCGTGGAGAGCAGTGGTCTTGAGGGAGGGCAGCTGAGCCCCCCTCGAGGGCCTCAGACAGGCCAGGTCAGCCGCCCCCGGGGGTCTGGCCTCAGACGCCCGCCAGGGCTGGCTCAGAGGGCTGGTGGTCCTGCCCCTGCTGCTTGGTGCCCAGCCTTCCCGCAATAAAGTGTCAGAGCGGACCCGACTGTTGGCCTCGTGCTGGGTCCTGGGGCATGGGCCCTCCTCCAGGGAGCCGTGGCCCCCGTGGCCCCAGGCACGTCGTGGGGGACCAGCTCAGGGGGGCTGGATCAGAGGCAGGCAGGAAAGCAAGGTTGACCTAAGGGGGCGTGGGGCCCAGCGTGTGGGCAGCCGGCTGAGGTCCTGCCCTGTCCAGGACCACTTGTCGTCTGGCAGGGCCAGAAGAGTGGTCTGGCAGGGCCAGTCTGTGCAGTGACCATGTCGGGGGAGCCCTGCCTGCCCAAGAAGGCCTGGGAAAGGGTGGCAGCCTGTGCAAAGGCCCTGAGGCCAGGGTCCGGAGGGGACAGGGGTGGCAGCCAGGCCAGGGGGCAGGGCGTGGGGTGGAGGGAGGCAGAGATGGTGCCACGGGCCCAGGTCCTGGGTGGACGGAGCCTGTGCAGAGCGCCCTGCCCACAGAGACGTGCTCCAGGCTTGCAGAAGGGCCCTAAGCCTCAGTGCCCCCGGGGCCGCGCCCTGAGCTGGGCCCGAGGGTGCCCACATGGAAGAGGGCCAGTGCCTACCGCCTCCAAGCTGGGTACCCCCCATTTCTGCACTCCCTCTCTCTGCCCAGAGGGCAAACGGGGGCCCAGAGGGCGATTTGGAGTGCCCAGCGAGGTGGCTGCAGCACCAGGCCAATCCCCCCAGACCAGCCCTTCCCTTCGCCCCGTGTCGGCAGCTGAGCCAGCTCACAGGGATCAGGGCCCCCTGGCCTCCGTGACCCCCTCAAACTGCTGAAGAGGGTCCCCGAGCAGCTCTGCCTGCGGCTGCAGTCACAAACCACAGGCCGGCTGGGGTGATGACTCCATGTCTGGGGGGCAACACCCCGTCCCCGTTCATGGGTCAGGGAGTGAAGTGCCCCCAGGCCAGGGCAGGGCCCCAAGCCGGGTCTCAGTGGGCCCGGGTGCCTGGCCAGGGGCTGGGGATGGAAGAGGCGGGACGGCACGGGTGGTCCTGGTCCTGGTCCTGGGCTTCCTGAGGCAGCGCCCCTGTGGGTCCAGGAGCTGTTGGGGCAGGGGGCTGGGGGCAGGCCTCCTCCCTGCTCCCCTCGCATGGGAGGCCCCAGCCCAGGCTCGCCCTGGGAGGGGACAGACGGAAGTGCTGTGGAGGACAGCGGCGGAAGTCCCTGTCCGGGGCCTTGTCCTCAACTCCCACCCCAGTGCGCACACACTCCTCTGCGCCGGGCCTCCTGCTGGCCATGGGGCCGCGCCAAAGGGCCCAGCACGTACAGCTGCTCTGGTTAGTACAGCTCATAAGTACACAGCGGCCAGCCCTCTGGCTGGGTGGGGACCGGAAGCTGGGACTGGGGGGTCCAGGCCCCTTCCTTCCACGTCATCCTGGAAGACTTCCTGGAGGAGGCGTCTATGCTGCGCCTGCAGGACGCGGTCAGGGCTAGGAGGAGCATGGCGGAGGCGAGAGGGGACCGCCGGCCCAGGCAGCGTGAGCTGGGCGGCAGATATGGCGGACGTGCGGACCTCCCGGCACAGGAGGCAGCCAGGGTTAATCATTTGCCGGCAGCCTTGACCCTCACCCTGCTCCCGCGTCCCGCTGCTCCTCACGCCAGCCCAGGAGGAGCCATGGGGTGCTGGGCCCGGGTCGCCAGCCCCTGCCCCCCGCCTGGGCTGGCCCTGCTGCTGCTGCTGCTGCTGCTGCCTCGCGGGGCACAGCTCCAGTCTGCCAGGGTGAGTGCTGATCCCGCAGCTCTGTGACCACGGGCTCCCCTGGGCCAACTCCGGGTCCTGGGGTGAGGCCAGGGCAGGGTGTGGGACAGGGTGAGGGGCCCACCGTGGGGAAAGTGGACCTTCGGGGCCGAGGTGGGCATGTTGGGCGGGCCTGGGGGACAGGAGGCCAAGGGCTCCAACTTGCTGGTCCCTGCCCTCTGGGCCTGTTGGGTCCACGTGTCTGAGGTCATGGGGGGGCTCTGAAAGCCACACAGCTGCTCTCGTCCGACCCCACCCCCCAGGATTCAAGCCCGGATGGCAGTGATGCTGGTGTCCCGGCTCCTTGGACTGGGCGGGCGGGGAGGGAACAGTGTTCAGCTGAGACCGGTGTCCCCTGGCCCCCCCTCCAAGGCCTGAGGACGCCGACGTGCAAATGGAGGCAGGTCCTTGTGTGAGGGGCCCACCCCACACCCCCCATCACAGCCCTCTCGGCCCTTCCCAGAGCCAAAGGGAGCCGCCAGGACACAACGGCACGATGACTCCTGTGACCCCTGTAACCTCAGTGACCCCCAGCACTGCAGCCGTGGGAGCACCCCAGACAGAGGGGCCCCCTGGTGGAGGGCTCACCCCCCTGCCCAGGGGAGCCCCCTCCAACAGCCCTGGGGGCACAGGTGTGTTAGGAGGGCTTCTTGGAGGAGGCGGCAGGTGACCCCCAGACGGGGCTCTGGGGGCACCAGCGCAGCCCCGGGCGGTGGAGTGGGGTGGGTGATGGGGGTCAGGAGGTGCCCGGCGCGGGAGCCCTTGACCCCCATTTCCCCCCAGCAGTGCTCACCGAGGCCGGGCAGCCCTGCAGCTTCCCATTCCGCTACGGTGGCCGCATGCTGCACTCCTGCACCACAGAGGGAGGCGCCCACAGGAAGTGGTGGGTCCCGGTCCCCGCGCCCCCGAGTCCACCCTGGAGGCCCTCCCACCCTCTGCCCTCCCAACTCCGGCCTGAGCCCGGCACGCAGCAGGTGGAGTGAATGAACGAGGGCTTGAGCAGGAGAGCGCTCCAGAGCGGCCAGCCAGCCAGCCTGAGTTGGGGTCGGGACGAGCCGGTCTCTGGGCGCCCTCCCCCATCAGCGCACGCCTCACCCCCAGGTGTGCCACGACTCACAACTACGATCGGGACAGGGCCTGGGGCTACTGTGTGCAGGACCCCGCTCCCCGGGGGGGCCCAGGTGGGTGCCTGGGGGTCTGGAGCCGGGGGTGGGGGTGATCTCTTGGGGGGAGTCAGAGCTGGAGTGGGGGGTCCTGTCCTGTGCTCATCCCACTGCAGGCCTGGGGGCTGGAGGAGTGGGGAGTGGGGAGCACCCGCCCACCCACAAGGCAGGGTCCCACCCTCTCTGGGGTCCACAGAGCTGCTCTAGCTATTGCTGGGGCCACGCCACCCCCTGCTGGTCAGGCTGGGCCCAGCAGGGCCAGAGAGGTCCCCGTGCAGGGAGCAAGGCTGGGAGACCTGCTCGGGGGGCCAGGGCGCTCCAGGGGCAGTGTGCTGCCTGTCAGGGTCCGGCTCTCAGGGTGTTGGATGCGGAGCCAGAGACCTCTGCCCAGGTTCTGAGAGCTGGGCAGGGGTGGGGTGGGGAGGGTGGAGGCCTGCAGGGCACACACGCCCCGAGGAGCCTTAGAAGGGGCATCTTGAAGGCAGCAGGCCCTTGGCAAGCAAGGGGCGTCACGGTGTGGGTCGGGGGCCCGAAGCCTGTGGGGCTCTCAGACGCCCCCCTCCCTCGCGCGTGTGCCCAGCCCTCCGGGACCCCTGTGCCTCTGGCCCCTGCCTCCACGGGGGCTCCTGCTCCAGCACGCAGGACCCCGAGTCGCACCACTGCACCTGCCCTGCGGCCTTCACCGGCCAGGACTGTGGTACAGGTAAGCGGGGCAGCGGGGTGGCAGGGCGCCGGCCACAGGCGCGAACAGTGGCTCACTGTGCCCCCTGACCCCCCACCCCAGAGAAGTGCTTTGACGAGAGCCGCTACGAGTACCTGGAGCCGGGTGAGCGCTGGGCCCGCGTACACCAGGGCCGCGTGGAGCAGTGCGAGTGCGCGGGGGGCCAGATCCGCTGTGAGGGGACCCGCCACACAGGTACTCGAGGGCGCGGCCCGGCGGGGTGGGCCACGTCACTGAGCCTGCGCTCTGGGAAGGGGTTTCCCAGGGCCACCAGGGAGGGGCACCGGGGTGGGAACCAGGCCTAGACACCCCACCCCCACCCCCGGCTTGGGGCCAAGGCCTAGCTCCCGAGTGCTCCCCCCCAGCTTGTCTGAGCAGCCCCTGCCTGAACGGGGGCTCCTGCCACCTGATCGTGGCCACCGGGACCACCGTCTGCGCCTGCCCCCCAGACTACGCTGGGCGACTCTGCAACATCGGTGAGTTGCCCAGCCTCAGAGCGGTGTGGGCCCCACGTCCCGCGGCCCAGGCTCACCGCACTCCCACCGCCCACAGTGCCCGCCCAGCGCTGCTTCGTGGGGACTGGCACCGAGTACCGAGGCGTGGCCAGCACAGCGGCCTCAGGCCTCAGCTGCCTGGCCTGGAACTCCGACCTGCTCTACCAGGAGCTGCACGTGGACTCCGTGGGTGCCGCGGCCCTCCTGGGCCTGGGCCCCCACGCCTACTGCCGGTCAGCACTGTCCCCACGGTCCTGACCCCTCTGCTCGGGAGGCTGCTCAGGGAGCGGAGCCTGGGGCCAGGGCTCAGAACCACCTGCAGGAGCAGAGGCTTCTGGGGGGGGTCAGAAACCCCCCACCCCCACAGCAGGCATCCTCATCTCCCCCCTTGCTTCTGCGGGGCCATGACCCCCGCCCACCAGCTTGTCCCTGTCCACCAGGAACCCAGACAAGGACGAGAGGCCCTGGTGCTACGTGGTGAAGGACAGCGCCCTCTCCTGGGAGTACTGCCGCCTAGCGGCCTGCGGTGCGCGCAGCTGGAGGTGGTCTCGGGAGGAGCAGGGTGGGCACCGGGCTGGCCCCACCCCACTGGGGTCTTCCCACTACACCCCCATGTGTGGCCGCCTCTCCCCGGAGGACCACGGGCCCATCTGAGAGATGGGGAGACTGAGGCTCACCACAACAGGGCTGGACCAAGGCCATGCAGTGGGTCGGCATCAGAGGTCAGGGGGCCCAGGCATTCTGCACTGTGCCCGGATGGTCCCCACAGACAAAGATACAGCTGGGTGTCCCTGGGGTCAGCCCCTGGTGGGTAGGTGGCTCCAAGAGGCCAGCCTGCCCTCTGACCCATCCTGGGTTGGCTCTGGGGTCCCAGGCTGCTGGAAGGGACAGGAACCCCTGCCAGGCCTGCTGGGCCACCCTGGCTTCTGCAAAGCCTGTGATCAGGCACAGTTCTCCTCATCCTGCAGATGAGGAAAACAGGCTCAGAGTTAAGTCCTGTGCCCCGCGCCACCACCCCCCACCCAAGGGCAGAGCTGGGCGTGAGCTGGGCTCCTCTTTCAGAGGAGCTGCCTAGGCGGGGGCTGGAGGCAGGTGAACCACTGGGGGCCTAGAGAATCCTGGACACAGCCAGGACCTGCGGCGTGATCCAGTGATCTGTGTCCCCAGAATCCCTTGCCAGGATTCAGCCCCCGCCCACCGAGGCCCTGCTGACCCTGCCTGGGCCCACAGCCGCTGGACCAGCTGGACGCCAGACCTGCGGCAAGAGACACAAGAAGAGGACCTTCCTGCGGCCCCGCATTATCGGCGGCTCCTCCTCGCTGCCCGGCTCCCATCCCTGGCTGGCCGCCATCTACATCGGGAACAACTTCTGTGCGGGGAGCCTCGTCCACACCTGCTGGGTGGTGTCTGCCGCCCACTGCTTCTCCAATAGGTGAGCGGCCCTGGGCCCCAGTGTCCATGATCCACCCCGGTGTCCCCCCTTCAACCATCCACCTCTCCGCCCGCCCGCCCGGCCCTACACGCGGCGTCCCGGCTCCACCGCCAGCCATCCGCGCACACGCCCGCAGCTCCTAAGCATCACCCGCGCGTCCCCACCTTACCCATGTAAGCCCCGTCCTTCGGTCCCTCCGCTCCCCGTCGCCCCTCTGACTCAGGTGGGTTTCCGCGCTCAGCCCGGTGCTGGGCCCGGAGACTGCGAGAGCCGCTGCGCTCCTGCCCCGGGGCGCAGTCCCCAGTCTCTGTGGCGGGTCCTCTCCCGGGAGCTCCCTAGTCTGGAGCTTGGGGCGCGGCGGGGCGGGGCGGGGGCGGGGCGGCGCGCTTGCGCAGCAGGGCGGGGGGGCGGGGCGGGGCGGGGCGGGGCGTGGATGGGTGGCGCGCCTGCGCGGCAGGGCGGTGGGCGTGGCGGGGTGTGGCGAGGTGGCACGCCTGCGCGGCAGGGCGGTGGGCGAGGCCAGCCCTGAGGCCCCGCCCCGGCCCCGCCTCTGCCCAGAAGGAGCAGGTGGCCCCATGTAGGGGCCTCGGGAGCCTGAGGTCCTGCCCACTCGGCTCCTCCGGGTGGGCAAGGACGGCTGGGGCTGGCATCCGGGGTCGGGGTCAGGGGTGTGAGGCCCATGACCACACCCAAGGGGTAGGGGCAGCGAGCTCAGAGCTGGGAAAGGCCTGCCCATCCACCTCTCCTAAATTTTCTACCTTGAGGGGAAGAGGCTCTCTCCGGGGGGAAGGGTCCAGTGTCATCCCAGGGGTCAGGGGCTTGGGGCAGGCTGGGGTCTGGCTGCATGAGAGTCCGGAATGAGCAACGCCCCCCAGTCACCCTAAGGACTGCACCGCGGGGGTGGGGGCATTGGGCACCAGCCCTGTGCCGAGTGCTTGTGGCCTGGGCCGCCTCCTTCCCTGCTGGACCTGTGAAAAGCCGCCTGGAGCCTCCCCTGTACGCACTGGGGTGGGCGTGGTTAACAGGCTGGAGGAGGGGAGCTGGCATGCTCTCCTCATATCACAGGAGGGGCCCAGCTGGGTGAAGGTACCCACCCTCTGCAGGTGGGGCCCCAGAGCAGTGGTCCCAGAACTGGGCCAAGCAGGTGGCTGGAACAGGGCGTTCATGGGCAGGTGTGATGGGGGTCAGCAGGTGAGAGGAGTGCTCAGGCTCCTGGACCCCCGGGTGACCTCATAGGAAGGTCTGCTTCCAGGCCAGGGGCACCGGGCAGAGCTGTGCCCCAACCTGGACCTACACCAGCTTGGGCCCCATTCAGCACTGAGCCCACCTGGACACATGAGAGGCCCCCGACTCGTGCGGGCCTTGGCCTTCTTAGAGGTGGTGCTGCCAGGACTGTGGGTGTGGCCGTAGCCTGCCACGCCCCACCACACCCCTGCTCAGGTCTTCCCAGGGTTTGGGGGCGGGGGCACTGCACAGTGTCGGAGGAGGCGCGAGCAGACCTCAGGGGCCCGAGGGTCATGCCGCCACCAGCCCCTGCTGCACAGCCCCCCCAGGGAAAGCGTCTCCGTGGTCTTGGGCCAGCACTTCTTCAACCGCACGACGGACGTGACACAGACGTTTGGCATCGAGAAGTACATCCCGTACCCGCTGTACTCGGTGTTCAACCCCAGTGACCACGACCTCGGTGAGGCTCCGCCCGAGGCTGTGTGCTGGGAGCTGGGAGCGGCGCCAGGCAGGCCTGGGGGAGTCCTCAGCCTCTCCCGGGAGGGATGGGAGAGACGGGGGCTGGGGGAGGGCAGAGGGAGGGAGAAGGTGAGGAGGGGGAAGCTTGCCTGCAGTTCCCTCCGGGGCCTCCCAGGACACAGTCCCCACGGCCCAGCGGGCGGCACCCCGTGTGACTCCGGGGCCACCTTCGGCTGTCACGGGCCCCCGCGTGGCAGGCTGACCTCCGACCTCTCTCCTGCCCAGTCCTGATCCGGCTGGAGAAGAAAGGGGAGCGCTGCGCCGTCCGCTCCCAGTTCGTCCAGCCCATCTGTCTGCCCGAGCCTGGCAGCTCCTTCTCCCCGGGACACAAGTGCCAGATAGCAGGCTGGGGCCACCAGGATGAGAGTGAGTGCGGGCAGGGGGCCAGGGTCGTGCCCCCAGGAGCGGTGGCCCGACCCAGCCTGAGCACCCCCGCCCCCCGTGTCGGCCCGCAGACGTGAGCGGCTACTCCCCCTCGCTGCGGGAGGCGTTGGTGCCATTGGTCGCAGACCACAAGTGCAGCAGCCCTGAGGTGTATGGGGCCGACATCAGCCCGAACATGCTGTGTGCCGGCTACTTCGACTGCAGGTCGGACGCCTGCCAGGTTAGCCTGGACAGCCCACCGCCCCAGAGCCTGGAGCTGAAAGCGGCCAGACCAGCGGGGCCAGCCAGGAAGTGGGGCCAGAGGCCCACCTCCCAGTCGGTGGCCACCCCCAGGGTGGGTTCTTGTCCCTGCCAGATCCCAAAGCCTGGGCACATCAAACTGAGGGCAGGACTGTCCACGTGACACCAAAGGCCAAAGCCCATCTCACCCTGCCTTCTCCCGAGTGGGCTCAGTTGGTCTGCCGATCCCAATAGCCTGGTTTCAAGGCTGCTCGGGGGGCTGCGCCTCAGGGCTGAGATGGGGAAACTGCTTTACTCCCCAGTTCACAGGTGGGGAGACACGCCGAGAGGGGTCTGCACGCTTTTCCTGGGTCACCCACCCGAGAAGTGGCAAAGGGTGCGGGGGCTCGCCCCTGGACCACGTGGTCCAGCAAACGCCTTGTGGAAGGTCAAGGATGGCTTCTCGGAGGAGGGGGCACTTGCACCTGTCCTGAGGGGTGAATAGCAGTTTGCCAGGATGTGAAGAGGGCGTTTCCAGCAGGGTGCCAGCTGGTGGGTGGGTGGAGAGCCAGACTGAGGAGGGCGCTGCTAGCTGTGGAGGTGAGAGGGAGGCAGGGCAGGGCCTGCGGAACGGCGGCCCGGGAGCCGGAGGCCTCGCCACCTCTGGGGCTGGGGGAGAGTGAGCAGGACCGCTCCCTTGCTCGGGGTGCCTGTGTCGCCTGCCCCCACCCCAGGCTGCTGGGGGTCCACCTTGAGAATCTGCGTCCCAGGCTGCTCCGGACCCCTGTGGAGGCACTTTCAGGGTCGGTGTGCCGGAGGCTGCGGTGAAGGGTGGTGGGCAGTTTCCAGGCGGGTCTCAGGCCCTAATGGGCCACTCTGCACAGGGGGACTCCGGCGGGCCACTGGCCTGCGAGAAGAACGGCGTGGCCTACCTGTACGGCATCATCAGCTGGGGCGACGGCTGCGGGCGGCTCAACAAGCCTGGCGTCTACACCCGCGTGGCCAACTATGTGGATTGGATCAACGACCGGATTCGCCCCAACAAGCGGCCCGCGAGTCCTTCCTGAGCCCCCTCTGCCCCGGGGCCTTGTGTCCTGGTGTTCCCTCCTTGCTGCCAATAAAGATGTTTCCAAGACCCCGCCCACACTGCCGGCCCCTCTACCCAAGCCCCCCAGCCCTGCCTTCCCTCCCAGGCCATGACCCCCCCACCCAGCTTTGTGGATGATGTGCCCTCGGGGCTGGGGGGCCCCCCGAGCCAGCACCCCAGCTGCCCTTCCTCAGTGGAGAAGGGAGTCTGTGACCCCACCAGGAGGGGTCTGGCCCCACGGCCTGGAGACTCGGGTCAAGAGATGCAGGTGGGAACCTCTTCCCAGCCAGACTGCTCTCAGACCCTCCTCTGCCCTGCCCTGACCCCCAAACCGCTCCAGCCACCCGGCCTCCCTGTGTTCATGAAACCAACCAAGCCTCCTTGCTCACCCTGCTCCCACCGCTGCCTAGAAAGTTCTGTCCCATGCTGCCCCTCCCCCTCCACTCAGTCTTTTGACGTCCTGGGAGGCCTGGTGGTCAGGTCCTTTCCAGTCCCTCCCCGTCATCACGCACACAGGTAGGCACAGACCCCTCGCCTCTTGGCCCCGTCTCAGTCAGGACTGTGTTCAGACCTGACCGATGGGGCTGGAGAGCTCTGCTTCCCTCCCGTAGCAGGAAGTCCGACAGTGGTCACCACAGCCCCCTTTTCAGGAGAGGACGGGTTTCCCCAGGGACCCCTTCTCCAGCGGATTTTGTGTTTCGCTCTGTCTGCCTGAATAGGGTCTCGTGGCCACACCCAGCTGCTGGGGAGGCTGGGAGGGCAGGGAACAGAGTTGTCAGGACAGGATCACCAGGTAGGCGCCCGGCCCCCTGGCGAAGCCAGAGGAAGAGAGAGGGCCACAGTGGGTGTCTGCGGCCCCAGCATGTGGGTGCGGCTCAGGGCCGTCAGTGGACTGGACTCGTGGGCCACAGCCGGGCTGGCAGAGGCCGGTGCCGGCCCCCGGCCCCCGGAAGGCACAGCAGCTCCCACTGGTGGACCTGGGGCCTCTGACCGCCCGCTCTCAGCCTCCAGGAACACTGTGGGTTCAGTGCCCCCAAACCTTTGCCTGGTGTGAGCTCTCCCCGACCTTGTTCCCTGTGGGTGTGGAGTGAGGATGTTAAAGAGGTGACGTGGGTCTACAGATGGTCTGACGTCAAGCCAACCTTGTATTCCTGGAGCAAGCTGTGCTGAGTCAGGGAGGGAGCCAGCTACCTTCTGTGGGCTGCTCTGGACTTCCTCCCCACCTTGCGCTGTGCCCCATCTGCTGATCCCGATGGGCTGCATCAGCGGGCTCCTGTGCCCTCGGGTGAGGGGAGCCCAGCCGGGGAGAGGGTAGCATGAGATTGGGGTGCTGATTTCCCTGGCTCCCTCTTCTGGGGTGACCTCAGTGTTACAGGTTGGATTGTGTCCTCCCCAAGTTCATAGACTGGGGTCAGAACCCCCAGGACCGCAGAACGTGACCTGATTTGGAAAGAGGGTCTTCAGAGAAGGGGTCACATTAAGATGAGATCGTTGCAGTGGGCCCTGATCCAATATGACTGTGTTCCCGTAAGAAGGGAAATTGTGCTCACAGAGACACACATGGGGGGAAGGTGATGTGAAGAGATGTAAGGGGGAGACGGCCGTCCACAGGCGAGGCCGGAGGCCGGAGCAGGTCCTCACGATGGCAGGAAGGACCCAGCCCTGCCGATATCCTCATCTTGGACTTCAGGCCTCCAGGACGGTGAGACAATTCCTGTTGGTTAAAGCCCCAGTCTGTGGTGCTTTTTGGAGAAGGAAGTGGCAACTCACTCTGGTGTTCTTGCCTGAAGGGTCCCAGAGACGGAGGAGCCTGGTGGGCTGCCGTCTGTGCAGTTGCACAGAGTCGGACACGACTGAAGCGACTTAGCAGCAGCAGCAGCTGCGGTGCCTTGCTCTGTATCCCAGCAAAGGGTACACCTGGATCCCTCACCCGAAGGTCACACTCCTCCCAAGGTGTAGATCCCGCCGCTTCGTGGTTCAGGGACCCCCACCCCCAGGTCTCGAGGCAGTTGCACGTCTCTCTAACAGCCCAGGGCTACACAGTCACGGTGGGCTTCCCTGGTGGCTCAGTCGGTGAGGAATCTGCCTGCTATGCAAGAGACGCGGGTTGGATCCCTGTGTCAGGAAAACCCCCTGGAGGAAGGAATGGCAACCCACTCCAGTATTCCTGCCTGGAGAATCCCATGGACAGAGGAGCCTGGCAGGCTATAGTCCATGGGATAGCAAAGAGTCGGACACAACCGAGCAACTCACACACACACACACACACAGAGTCACCACTGCTGGTGGTTCCCTCCAAGACCACACCTTTGTAAATAGACCCTCTCTGAATTGTCCTAACATGTCAGCAGCTGGAACCCTGGCCAACACGCTGACTTTGTAGCGGCTTTTTCAGAATTTGCTTTTATTTTGTTTAGGGTTTTGCATTTATGTTTCTGAGTGAGAGTGGCCTGTAATTTCCCTTTCTTATACTGTTTGAGTGACTGTCTGCAGGGCTACCCTCAGACCTCATAGAGCGAGTTTAAGAGACGCTGCCCTTCTTTCCCGGTCCACCGGAGGGCTGTAGAAAGCCAGTCGTCTGTTCACTCAGAGTTTGGTGGCATCTCCTACAAGATTCCCTGGCCCAGTGTTTTCTTTCTTCTTTCTGTATTGGCTCTGCTGGGTTTTTGTTGCTTCGTGGGCTCTTCTCTAGCTGTGGTCCCCGGGCTCTAGAGCACAGGCTCCGTAGTCATGGTTCCCCGGCTTCGTTGCTGTGTGACGTATGGGATCTTCCCAGATCAGGGATGAAACCCATGTCTCTTGCGTTGGCAGGCGGAGCCTTTACCGCTCAGCCGCCAGGGAAGCCCCCGGTGTCTTATTTACAGGATGATGTTTAACTACTGAGTCATTTTTTTAATAGTTTGGGACTTGTTGAGAATTCTGTTTCTTCTTGAGCTAGTTTAGGAAGCTACACTTTGGTGAATTTATCTGTCTACATGTCCACATTTATTGACAGAGCATCGTTCGTGCTGTTCTCTCTGCGTCGCATCTCACATGTATTGCTAGCTATTTCCTGTCAGCACTTGGAAGGTATTCCCCTGGCTTCCGTTCCTACTGTTGAGAAACCTGCTTTAAATGGAGTCGTGGGGCGTCCCTGGCGGCCCCGCTGTTAGGACTCCGCGTTTCTGATGCAGGGGCGCAGGTCCCATCCGTGGTTGTGAAAGTGAGATCATACAAGCCACGTGGCCAAAAAACAAATCGAATTGTGAATTCTGGTTCTTCTGACATCACTTCCCCTGTGATGCTCAGCGCTTGAGTGTTTGTCTCTGATGTGCTGTGGTCTCACTCAGGACGCGCAGGGGGGCCTCTCTGTCTCGTCGTGCCTGCTGTGTGCCGACCCCTGCTCGGCTTGGACGCTTGCTGGTGCCCGTGGCCATGGCAACTCAGGGTCCAGGCTCCTTCTCTGCAGAGCTTCCAGTGTCGCACAAGGCTTGGAGTCTGCCACAGACACTCTGTATCAGACTGCTCTGGCATCACAGCTCAGTTCAGTTCAGTTCAGTCGCTCAGTCGTGTCCGACTCTGCGACCCCGTAGACTGAAGCTCGCCAGGCCTCCCTGTCCATCAACTCCTGGAGTTTACTCAAACTCATGTACACTGAGTCTGTGATGCCATCCAACCATCTCATCCTCTGTCGTCCCCTTCTCCTCCTGCCCTCAATCTTCCCAGCATCAGGGTCTTTTCAAATGAGTCAGCTCTTGGCATGAGGTGGCCAAAGTACTGGAGTTTCAGCTTCAGCATCAGTCCTTCCAATGAACACCCAGGGCTGATCTCCTTTAGGATGGACTGGTTGGATCTCCTTGCAGTCCGAGAGGCTCTCGAGAGTGTCACAAATGACACCCAAACTCGTGACACAGGCAGCCGTGTGCTCAGCTCACGACGCTGGGCCTGTTGGTCCCTGGTTTTGCTCACAGGGTGGTTCTCGTGGCCCGGGTTGTATGTGGGTCATCAGTGGGTCTTAGGCGGTTCTGCCCTTGGGGGCCGACTGGCTTTTGGCTGGGGTGGCAGGGTGACTGGGACACACATCTTTTGTCTTCTGGCAGGCTACCTTGGGCCCATTCACATGGTGGAGGCCGGGCTCCAAAGAAACAGTGGGTGTGAGTGTTCCCGTTGCATCTCACTCGTCAAAGCCGGGGTAGACAGACACACTCCAACTCTCAGTGGAAGGAGGTTGCGTGTCAAGGGGCATGCAGGCCAGAGACACTGTGGCGCTTTTTAATCTTATGTGCTCTCTGTACCCGTCTGCTGGGACTGCTGCAACAGACGGCCACCGGTGGGGGAGTCACGCAGTAGACGTTGATTTTCTCCTGGTTCTGGGGGTGAAGTCAAGATCCAGTGAGGGGGGTTTCTGAGGAGACTCTCCTCCAGGCCTTCCTGCTGTGTCCTCACACGGCCTTGCCCCGTGCGCGTGCTGAGACACAGGCAGAAAGAGAGAGAGCGAGCTTCTCCCTCCACTTGAAAGGCCACAGTCCTATGGGGTCAGGGCCCCGCCCTTATGACCTCATTTGACCTTTGTTGCCTCCTTAGAGGTCCCAGCTCCAAACACAGTCACCTTGGGGCTAGGGCCTCAACAGGTGGATTAGCGGGCACGTAGGTGGGTCTATAACACCCTGTCTCACCACGTGGTGAATGAGGAGTGTGGGAGATTGTGGGGCTGGGAGGCGGTGGTCATCACTCCCGCCCGTGCTCCACTGGCCACCACTCCTTCATGTGGCCCCACCTCCCTGGGGGGAGCTGGGACCTGCAGAGGGGTGACTCAGGGAGTCACTCAGGTGGAGTCAGGTGGAGTGTTGCCACAATCAGCTGGTGCATGTTTTTCTCCAGCCTCACTGAGCACCTGGAGACACAAGACAAGGCGGCCTGTCCCCGGTCCCCGCACGCTCTCGTGTTTGTAAAACTCACGATCATTTTGAAAGACGCTCACACGCATCCTCTCATTCAGGTGAGTGCTCAGTCGCTCAGTCGCGTCTGACTCTGCCAGCCAGTGAACTGCAGCCCGCCAGGCTCCCCTGTCCATGGGATTCTCCAGGCAACAATACTGGAGTGGGTTGCCATTCCCTTCTCTGGGGGATCTTCCCGACCCAGGGATCGAACCCAGGCCTCCTGTACTGCAGGCAGATTCTTGACTGTCCGAGCCAGCAGGTCAGCCCTGTCCTTCAGGAGCTCATCATCACAACGTCAGGCTGGAAGAGGAAACAGGCCAGAGAAGTCGTGCGACAGTTAACATTCATTGGGCTGTCAAGGGTCAGGTGCAGCGTCAGACGGCAGGTCCCGTGGCTGCAGAGCCACTGATGGGGTGACCGTGCCCTGTGGCCACAGGGTCTGGCCGTGGTGGCAGTGTCCTTGGCGGTGACGTCCAGCAGCAGCGCCCGCGGCTGTGTGATCAGCCAGCTCTGACCCGTGATGGCGGTGGGCTTCTTGGAAGGCAGCAGCCGTGGCCCGTGGCTTTGGAGTCTGCCCGGGCAGTGGTGCAGAGCTGCAGTGGCGTCAGGTCTCTGGAGCGTGGCTGTGCCCCCGGCCTCCTGCAGGTCCTGCTGATCCCCGCCTGCCCTGGGTTCCACCTGAGGCCTAACGATCTTCCCACAGATTCCTTCCCGCTTCAGTGACCAGAGTCGGCTTCTGCCTCTTGCCACCAGCGACTCTGGCTGCCATGGCTGAAGGAACTGTCTGAGTCTGCTTAGGCAGCTATGACAGAAATACTGTAGACTGCGAGGCTGAAACAACAGATGCGGTTCTTAACAGTTGCTGAGGCCGGAAGTCAGAGATCAGGGTGCCAGCCTGGTTGGGGTCTGGGGTGGGGGCCCTCTTCCGGGCGTGCAGATGGCTGCCTCTGGCTGTGTCCTCAGAGTGGGTACGGAGAAAGATCACGTCTTCTTACGAGGATGCTAATCCAGTCCTGGGGATCCACTCTCATGACCTTATCACCCCCCAAACCCTACTTCTTCATACCATCCCCTTGGGGGTTGGCCTTCAACATGAATTTGGGGGTGGGGACACATGCATTTGGTCCACAGCAAGAGCTTAGGAATGAGAGGCCAGGATCCCCCCACCCCAGGTCCAGAGCGAGGCTGGAAGTTGGGCCTGCCTCTCAGTCGCCAGCGTTGCAGCGGGGGGGGGGCGATGGGCAGCCGTCTGTCCCCACAGCAGCCCGCGTTTTCTGGGGCCCATGTGGGAGCAGGTGCAGCTGCTGGGCGTGGCAGGAGCCTGGGTCTGGGCCAGTGCTGCGGAATGCGGCAGGGCACTGCCCCTCCCCGTGGGGATGAGCATGTGCCAGGCGCCTGGGGTGGCAGATGTGCTGGTGGCCACAGCCCCCCAGCGCCGCCTGGCTCGCTGCTGGCCGTCCTGGGCCAGCGGCTGGGGGGCCTGGGATGAGCGGGCAGCCGCCCTGCAGAGGCGGTGCCCCTGGAGGACGGGAGAGCGAGGCGCCTCCTGGGCCTGGGGTGACCCTGCTCTGCATCGCACCCTGGGCATGCATTCCCAGGACATTCGAACTGAGCTCATTGCCCCCCCCCCCCCAGGGCCCTGCCTTCTCAGATTCCCAGGGACAACGGGGACAGGGGTGCACAGAGAGGACAGACTTGGCCCTCTCTGTGCCCAGCATGGTGGTTGCTGAGCTGGGACCCCAGCCCAGCGGTCTTCCTGCCCACATGACCCCATGCCCTGCTCAGGGCTTAGCCAATGGAGGTCAGTCCTGGAGGTGCCTGTGGTTCTGAGTGTTAGATCCTTCTCCGTGAGAGGCAAGACCTGGACGGGATGACGACACGCACCCGCGTTCCTACCCGTGCGGATTTCAGGGTAACAGGACACCGCAGAGCCTTTCCCCCTCCTCCCGGCCAGATCCTCAGCCGCCTCAGGGTGGGACGCCGGCTGGGGCGCACTGCTTCTCTTTGCTTTTCAGAGCGCCGGCCTGTCTTTGCCACTGGCCCCGGGGGCCTCGTCGACACTCCTAAAGGCGTGAGTGTTGGAGGTCGCCTCAGAAACGGGGGCTGACATCTGAGATGTGGACTCACCTGGGTTCCCAAAGAACTTGGGCGGCTGAGCAGGGGCTGTGGGTGGAAGGACGGGAAACCCGAGGCTCAGAGCTCCCCCGCTGCAATGGGGGCTCTCTCATGGGCTTTTACGGAGCAGCCTGGAGGGACGGACCACCCCCCCAGCAGCCAGTGGCAGCGCGTGCAGGCCCGGGACGACTCAAACTGGGGCACTGGCCCCCTAACCCCCGGCAGCAGTCCACACTGGGGTCCTTGCTGCCAGGGGACAGGAATGCCCCCCCCCCATCCTCCTGCCTATGGAGCAGGGGTGGTCTGAGGGGTTGGAAGGGAGCAGGGAGCAGGCAGGAGAGCTGGGTTGGGGAGTGAGGCGACGTCCTGGCCAGAGGTCCGTGGTGTCCGGTGACAGCTCAGAGGTGGTGGGAAGGACAGGTGCGCGAGGGTGAGCCAGCTTAGAGGAAGGCACACTTGCAAACCGGGACCCACCCAGGGCGGATGCCTCTTCCGGTGGTCGTTGCCTGTGCTTTCGGAAGGAAGCGGGGCCCCCTCCCCCGCCCACCCCACTGGGGTGAGCAGGCCGGAGCCCCAGGGTCCGAGTTTCCGCAGCGCGCGGTCCCGGAGGGCAGGGCGCTCAGGTGGCCCCAGGTGCCGCGGGGGCGCATCGCCCAGGCGGGGCGCGGGTGGGGCAGGACCGGCGGGCTGGCACCTCGGCCCCGCCCGCCGCGCGCGCCGCCCCGCCCGCCGCCCCGCCGGCCGGCGCACGGCGCTCGCGGAGCTATTTTGAAAGTGACCCTGGGCTGGGCGGCCCGCGGGGCGGCGGGGAGAGGCGCGGCGGGGCGCGGGAACCATGACAGAAGATGACCGAGGCGGCGCTGGTGGAGGGCCAGGTCAAGCTGCGGGACGGCAAGAAGGTCGGGGCCGCGGCGGGCGCGGGGCGGGGCGGGCGCGGGCGGCGGCTCACGCTCTCTCTGTCCCCGCAGTGGAAGACTAGGTGGCTGGTGCTGCGCAAGCCTTCGCCGGTGGCAGGTGAGCGGGCGCGGGGTGCCGGCGCGGGGTCGGGGGGCCCCGCGCGCGCGATCGGCCGCCGGCGGCCTCCTGCGTGCGCCCGGCAGGCCCGGAGCGCCGGCCAGCTCGCCCGAAATAGCCGGCAGCGGGCGCCCCGGGGCGAGGGCTGTAACCGGAGAGCGCCCCGGCCTCGGCCTGCGGGGACCCTCTTGGCGCCCCGACTCGGCCCGGAGCCCCGAAGTCGTCTCAGACCCCAGATCCCTGGGCCGACCCCCCTTGGCAGGAGGGCTGACAGTACCTCAGAGGGACCTGGGGGGGTTGGGGGAGCCGTGGAGACGGGAGGGCTGAAAGGGCAGGAGCCTGTTCTGGCCCCTCCCCCATCGCGCCCCAGGGAGCATCCCAGAAAGTCCCGGCCCAGTGGG
Organism: Bos taurus; assembly: GCF_002263795.3. Taxonomy (NCBI): domain Eukaryota; kingdom Metazoa; phylum Chordata; class Mammalia; order Artiodactyla; family Bovidae; genus Bos; species Bos taurus. The sequence continues at coordinate 115,428,765 of NC_037333.1, read as the reverse complement.
GACTGAGCTGTGTCACTGGCCCCAAATCCAGATGGGGTTTCAGGGCCATGTTGACCCCAGGCGCCGCCACCGCCCCCCCCCCCATCTTGCCCAGGTGGAGCTGAGGCTGGACCACCCAGGTGGGAACAGAGAAAGGGGAAAGCGGCCTCCCCTGGGGATGTGTCCTGGGAACCCCTGCAGGGCCAGTGCGCCCCCTGGGAGGAGGGCACGTGGAGCTGGGCATCTCCAGCCTCAGTCCTCAGCGAGCGGCGGCGACCCGGAGGCTCTGAGCCGGGTGGCTGCAGCTGTTCCCGGAGACAGGTGCCCTGGAGCCAGCCCAGGTCCCCGGGGTCTGTGTGGGCTGCTGGGGGTGTGCGTGCACGCTGCCTCACACGTGCGAGGCTGTCGGTCTTCCGGCACACCTAGGGGTGCTGTCAGTTCCCAAGGAGCTCCCTTCCTCCATCCGTTGGCCGAGCTGGCTCTGGGAGCCGCACGGTTGCGGGGCAAGGGCCTGCGTTTGGCCTTGGACACGCTCCTCCTGCCTGGAGCTCAGCATCCCCGCCAAGGGGGCCTGAGCCCCGCACCCCCTTCACTCAGCTCACCGGTCTTGCAGGCCCAGCCCCGTGCCTGGTGCTGGGGGACCCTAGTCCCGGGGAGCTCAAGGAGGCCTGGCGGGGCTAGGGGCCGGGAGACAGTGGAATCCTTGCACTGGCCAGGCTGTGGGTGGCCGAGGTGGGGCACAGGCGGTGTTGGTGGAGGGGGCAGGGGCCGGCTGGGGCCCGGGGCGGGGGCTGCTTGCGGGGAGGCTGATGAGCTAGGGCCTGTGCGGGCCTCTGGGGAAGGTGACCCACCCGAGCACAGCCCCGGGCAGGCCTCGTCGCTCTTGCTGGGGCGGGTGGTGACGTGCAGCCCCTGGTGGTGGGTGTCATGTCCGTATCCTAGAGAGCTGGGTGAGGGCTGTGCCCTGGCCGGCCCCAGCAGGCACGCCTGTATACCGGGCCCTCTGGCAGCAGCTCCTCACCACCGCAGACTTAGAGTCTGTGAGTGGACTTGTGGTGGTCGCGCACACGCAGCCCCATGGGAGGGGAGCATGCCACGGGCCTTAGGGGAAGGAAGAGCCGCCTCTCCAGGGTGCTAGGGTGGTGGAGCTGGAGGGGACGTCCCCAGAGAAGAGGGTTAGGCACTCCAGGCAGGACCTTGCCCGGGGACTGGGCGGGAGAGGACTGGGCGGGAGGGGACTGGGCTGGAGGGGACTGGGCGGGAGGACTGGGCGGGAGGACGGTCCACGTGGCCCCTCTGGGTTGCTGTCCGTCCTGAGCCCTGCACCCCACGTCCTGGTCCTCAGAGTCTCGGGACCCCCACTGTGGTCCCCCATTCGGCCCGAGGATCTGTCCCCACTCCCGTCTCTCCTCCCTGGCCCTTAGCCGGTGAGCCAGCCCCTCTCCGGCTTGCTGGGGGCCTGGCTGTGAGGGGTGCAGCTGCCTGGTCCCCCTTATCCTGAAGACCGGCTCCCTCGGTGGACCTGAGTGGGGGGCAGGCCCTTGCATGTGGGAGTCTCACCGCGGAGACTCCCCAGATCCCAGCTGCAGCAGAGGGGAGCCTGGGACGGGAGGAGGGGCCACCCTGCCTACTCATCTCCTCTCTT
>NC_037333.1:112158748-112223194 GCF_002263795.3 Bos taurus | reverse complement strand
GTTAACAGATACAAACTACTCTATGTAAAGTAGATAAGCAACAAGGCCTTTCTGCATAGCACAGGGACTGTATATTCAGTTCAGTTCAGTCGCTCAGTCGTGTCCAGCTCTTTGCGACCCCATGAATCGCAGCACACCAGGCCTCCCTGTCCATCACCAACTCCCGGAGTTCACCCAGACTCACGTCCATCGAGTCGGTGATGCCATCCAGCCATGTCATCCTCTGTCATCCCCTTCTCCTCCTGCCCCCAATCCCTCCCAGCATCAGAGTCTTTTCCAATGAGTCAACTCTTCGCATGAGGTGGTCAAAGTACTGGAGTTTCAGCTTTAGCATCATTCCTTCCAAAGAAATCCCAGGGCTGATCTCCTTCAGAATGGACTGGTTGGATCTCCTTGCAGTCCAAGGGATTCTCAAGAGTCTTCTCCAACACCACAGTTCAAAAGCATCCACTCTTCGGCGCTCAGCTTTCTTCACAATCCAAGTCTCACATCCATACATGACCACAGGAAAAACCATAGCCTTGACTAGACAGACCTTTGTTGGCAAAGTAATGTCTCTGCTTTTGAATATGCTATCTAGGTTGGTCACAACTTTCCTTCTAAGGAGTAAGCGTCTTTTAATTTCATGGCTTCAACAGAAAAAGTAAATACACATACCGAAAGCGGAGTGGATTACAGAGAAATGTTCATGGGCAGATTCTTATGTGTCCATGGACCTAGGGATGGTCACACTAAGTGACATAAGCCAGACAGAGAAAGACAAATACCATGTCAGACCACTTATATGTGGAAATATAAGTGGAAAGTAATACCCACGAACTTATTTGTGAAGCAGAAACAGACTTGGTGAAACAGCAAACAAACGCGTGGTTACCAAAGTGGAAATGGGGAGGGAAAACTTAGGAGTCTGAGATTAACATACACACTCTACTCCAATCCTTTGGCCATGTGATGCGAAGAACTGACTCCTTGGAAACGACCCTGATGCTGGAAAGACTGAAGGCGGGAGGAGAAGGGGATGACAGAGGATGAGCTGGTTGGATGGCATCACCGACGCAATGGACGTGAGTTTGAGTAAGCTCCAGGAGTTGGTGATGGACAGGGAAGCCTGGCGTGCTGCAGTCCATGGGGTCGCAAAGAGTCAGACACGACTGAGCCACTGAACAAGAACATACATACACAATAAGCAGTAAGGACCTGCTGTATGGCACAGCGAACTCCACTCAGTATCTTGTCATGACATATAATGGAAAAAAGAATCTGAAAATATATATATGTATCTGTATTCCTGATGTACTTAGCTGTACACTTGAAACTAGCCACGCTGTAAATTACGCTTCCATAAGAAAGTAAAATAAGGAATACCAGACTCTGGGTGGCCTGCAGAGGAACGTCCACCAGGAGTCCCCCCGTCTGTGAGCAGAGAGTGGACAGGGAGTCCAGGCGGTGGAGAGCGCGATGGAGACAGCAAGCGGGTTCTCATCAGCTGCTCCGCCTTCCGTGTTCACCCCCATCCCTGCCCCACAGAGCTCACCTCGGGCGGGCGACGGTGGACGTCAGCCCCGCGGGAAGGCAGAGAGAGACAGTGAGGGGATGGAGGTGGGGCTGTGTCTCCCCCGCGGCCCCATCTCCCGGGTCGCCAGGGCCCCTGCGCCTAAACCCGCCCCCGCCGCCTCCGGCCCCAGGAGCCTCGGACGTCCCGGGATGACCCGTGCGCGCGCGTGCTGTGGTCCTGGGCGCTGGCCCTCAGGCGCTGGGCCCCGTGAGCCCTGAGCAGCCCGGGTCCTTCCCCGATGCTGTGTCCTTGGCTGTCCTGTCGGCGTGCTTTCTGCTGGCCGCTCACCTGGTTCACGCGCAAGCAGCAGCGTCTGTGAGTCAAGGGGGCAGGAGGCAGCAAGATAGAAGGAGCATAAAAGTTTGATTTCAGGGAGGCGGGCGTGCAGGGCTTGAGGAGGGGGAAGAATCGCGGTGCGGGGGCGCTGTTCTTCCTTCTCTGCTGCACTGTTAGCCTCCTCATGCTGCACTTCGGCACAAATGATACAGAGTGATGCAATAAATTGACTCGTCAACTGATGCATCACTTTAGTTATTGATTCCCAAACGATGATGCAAAATGATATACGTGCAAAACTGATAACAATGATGTTTAAACGATAAGGCTCTTTAAAGGACAAGAAGGAATCAAAAATGACAAATTGGTAAGATGATTTTTAAATGATTTAAAAAATACAAAAAGAATAAAAGGAACTGGTAAGGGTAAGAACAACTTTCTAACACCATACACAAAAATACACTCAAAATGGATTAAAGATCTAAACGTAAGACCAGAAACTATAAAAGTCCTAGAGGAGAACATAGGCAAAACACTCTCTGACATAAATCACAGCAGGATCCTCTATGACCCGCCTCCCAGAGTAAAGGAAATAAAAGCAAAAATTAACAAATGGGACCTAATTAAACTTAAAAACTTTTGCACAACGAAGGAAACTATAAGCCAGGTGAAAAGACAGCCTTCAGAAAAGGAGGAAATAATAGCAAATGAAGCAACTGATGAAGAATTAATCTCAAAAATATACAAGCAGCTGCTGCAGCTCAATTCCAGAAAAATAAATGACCCAATCAAAAAACGGGCCAAAGAACTAAGCAGACATTTCTCCAAAGAAGACATACAGATGGCTAACAAACACATGAAAAGATGCTCAACATTACTCATTATCAGAGAAATACAAATCAAAACCACAATGAGGTACCATTTCACACCAGTCAGAATGGCTGCGATCCAAAAGTCTACAAGCAATAAATGCTGGAGAGGGTGTGGAGACAAGGGAACCCTCTTACACTGTTGGTGGGAATGCAAACTAGTACAGCCACTATGGAGAAGTGTGGAGATTCCTTGCAAAACTGGAAATAGAACTGCCTTATGATCCAGCAATCCCACTGCTGGTCATACACACTGAGGAAACCAGAAGGGAAAGAGACACGTGTACCCCAGTGTTCATCGCAGCACTGTTTATAATAGCCAGGACATGGAAGCAACCTAGATGTCCATCAGCAGATGAATGGATAAGCTGTGGTGCATATACACAATGGAGTATTACTCAGCCATTGAAAAGAATACATTTGAATTAGTTCTAATGAGGTGGATGAAACTGGAACCTATTATACAGAGTGAAGTAAGCCAGAAAGAAAAACACCAATACAGTATACTAACACATATATATGGAATTTAGAAAGATGGTAACGATGACCCTGTATGCGAGACCACAAAAGAGACACAGATGTATAGAACAGTCTTTTGGACTCTGTGGGAGAGGGAGAGGGTGGGATGATTTGGGAGAATGGCATTGAAAGTTGTATATTATCATATGTGAAACGAATCGCCAGTCCAGGTTCGACGCATGAGACAAGGTGCTCGGGGCTGGAGCACTGGGATGACCCAGAGGGATGGGATGGGGAGGGAGGAGGGAGGAGGGTTCAGGATGGGGAACACGTGTACACCCGTGGCAGATTCATGTCAATGTATGGCAAAACCAATACAATATTGTAAAGTAACTGCCTCCAATTAAAGAAATTAATTGTTTAAAAAAGAACAATTTTAAAATATTACTGTGACTCAAAATGATAAAAATGACAAAAAATATGGTTAGACTGTGAACTGGAATGATAAAAATATCAATACAAAAAGATGAAACAAACAATTAGCTGTTGCCAAACATGATTTAAAAATCAGAATCATTCAAAAATTAGTAAGATGACAAAAGACGCTAAAATGACATTAAAATGGTAATGATTTAAAGTGGAAAAAAAAACAAAAAAAGTTTAAAAATAATATATAAGACATAAAAATGATTTAAAAATAGGAATGGGGTCTTCCCTGGCGTTCAAGTGGTTAGCACTCTGAGCTTTCACTGTAGTTGCCAGGGGTTTTATCCCCGGTAGGGGAAGCAAGACCCCACAAGCCACGTGGTTGGCAAAAAAAAATTAGAAATAAATGAGTATTTAAAAAATAAAGATTTAATATGATAAAAATGACAAATGTTGATAAAATTATTTTTTAAAAAATGATTTGAAATGACAATACAAAGATTTAAAGGAATTTTTAAGCGATAAAATGACTGAAAATGATTATAATGAGAAAAAGACTGTAAAAAGATTTTGATAGAAATAGGCTTTAAAAATAGATTTAATACGATAAAAATGACAAATGTGACAAAACGATGTTTAAAAAGTAATTTGAAATGATGATACAGTAAAGATGAAAAGAAATGTTTAAGTGATAAAATGACTTTGAAAAATGATTATAATGAGAAAAATACTGTAGAACGATTTTTAAATAATTAAAAATAATAAAAATGCCAGACGGAGGGATGTATGTACACCGTGTGGCCGAGTCACATTTTGCTGTACAGCAGGAGCTAACACATATTAACAGAAGAGGGGAGACTGAGGGAACTGCGCGACATCATTTCATTCATATGAAGCTGAAAACTTGGAAACCTACGTGACCTGTTTAGGGCTCAATATATAAGTCATCACAGTAGCTCAGGCCACATTTTTAAAACATAACAGCATGAAGTAAAATCCTTACACATTATTAAGTGAAAGAAACACAATAAGAAATTCATGCTTACAAAGAAAAACTACATATCTCTTATTTGTAAAATGTATATGCTTCCCTCATTATAAGAGCATGTAAATAAAACCAAATACTAATTTTTTACTCAAAAAAATATTTTGAAAGGGTTGAGAAGCAGCAAATCTGCTCAATCCGTTTAGGCTTCAATAAACACGTGATCACAGTAGCTAAGGCAACACTTTTTAAAATATAACAGGATAGAGAGAAAAACCTAATGTATAGTTAAGTTAAAGGAACAGAATCAGAAATGCACGCTTACAAAGAAAAAGTATTGTCATATTTCTTATCTGTAAAATGTATATGCTTTCTTCACTGTAGTAGAATATAAATAAAACCAGATACACATTTTTTAATTAAAAGATAAATCAATAAAAATGAGTAAATGATGCTAAAATTTATAATCATCCCCCAATAAATAAAGCAAACAGAAATAGATACTAAAATGATTTTTAAGGGACTGAATTAGACATTTTGCATCCTGTATTCCTGTGGACAGTGATAGTCATATAATAATATTTATTACATTTATTATTAATATAATTATTAATATCACATATTAATAAATAATAAGCAATTACAGAGTAAACCCCCAAAAGAAGAGAAAATCACCCCCAGCTCAAGACTTACCTGCATTTCCTTTGAACAAGATAAAAAACACAAGGAGAGGCCGGGGAAATTCACTCACAGGGCAATCTCACAGTTGGTTTTTGTTAACACATGGTAATGTATCTGTTTCAATGCCACGCTCTCAAACCGTCACAGCCTCTCCTCCAAATCCACCAGAATTGAAAAAGACACATCTGTGCTTGAGCTCAGTCGTGTCTGACTCTGTGAGACCCCCCCCCTGACTGTAGCCCCCACTGGACTGCTCTGTGCATGGAGATTCCCCAAGGCAATCATACTGGACTGAGTTGCCATGCCCTCCTCCAGGGGATCTTCCCGACCCAGGGATCGAACCCTGGTCTTCTATCATTGCAGGAAGATTCTTTACCATTGGAGCCACCCGGGAAGCTGAAAAGAGAGACACGGCCTGCAACGTTCAATGCACCTCTGTTTGCAACAGCTGTGACGTGGAGGCAACTTTTTCTTTCTGTACACTTTTCTTAATACAGCTGCCTTTGCTCATGGGTGCTGAGTGGATGGAGTTTGACGTCCCAGTGTGCTTGCCTTTTTTTTTTTTCTCCTCTTGGGTATCTATCCAGGGCACGTTTGATTTTTCTAGGAGCTCTATGGATGGTCTTGGGCTGGGAGGTTTCCCAGGAGGCAGAATGTGGGCTGGGATTCAGCGGGTATTTGGGGAGGGGGCTGCAGACAGCCCAGGCAGCTCAGTGGGGCGGGTTAGACTTTACTGCTCAGGAAACGCAGCGTTCTGTAAAGCCAGTGGGAGCAGCTGGCCGTGGGGCCAGGGGACTCCTCGTCCACCTCCCCTGGGGGGCTGGTGGGCCTGGATTCCAATCTGCACTGACCTCCTGCTTCCACGGTAGCCAGTGGGCTTAAGGAGGTAGCTTCAGTCACCAAATTGACTGTCACTCACTCGTGTCTGCCTCTTTTCAGATCCCATGGACTGCAGCCCGCCAGGCCCCTCCGTCCATGGGGATTCTCCAGGCAAGGATACTGAAGTGGGGTGCCGCTTCCTCTTCCAGGTCATCTTCCCAGACCAGGGATTGAACCCAGGTCTCTCACACTGCAGGCAGATTTTTTACCGACTGACCCACTGGGGAAGCCCAGTCACCAAAGCCAGAGTCAAGTACAAACTGCCCCTTACCACAGATGCTGGCCATCTAACTTCACAAGGATTAGACCAAGTGTTGCTGCAGCTGTTGACCTTCCACACCCCCTGAAGGGACCTCAGGGCGGACAGTAGAAGGCCAGGTCCTCAGATAGATATTTTCAGGAGCCCATTCTTTCAGAAGCCAGTTCTCATATCTCCTCCTACCTAGAGAAGCCCTGAAACCATTAATAGTGATAACTATTCCTCGGGACTAGAAGAAGTCCCTGTTCAGGCACCACTTGTCGGGGTCCAGCCCCGGGGGATCCAGGGAAATTTGAAGGAGAGACGGCTTCCGCGATCAGGATACAATAGCTTTAATTAAATATTAATTAGAGATATAAAGAGTAATAGAATAAAGATAGCTCAGTAGGAAAATTCAGTGGAGAAAAGAGGCCGAATAACTTGCTTTATGTGGAAAGCTAATAAAATTCTAAGGCAAAGAATTTACATCACCTACGTAGGCCGCAGGTGTCCTCCCGTTCTCCCAAAGGAGAGGAGACACTAAGGCCTCCTCGGTCAGATCTTAGAAGCCCAGACATAATTAGTAGGCTTGACGAGCCTCCAAGTTTCAGATGCAGATTCAGCCAAAAGGTGAGAGAAAAAACGACATGGAGAGACCAGTCTTTTGAGGAACTGATCCCATTTTTTATTTTTTCAGGCTGTTTTTATACACTGAGATGTTATACAAAAGTCATGTGGGGTCAACAGTCCTGACTTTTATCAAAGTCAGGTGCTTCAAACAAATGCATACAGAGGTCTTAGGGGTGTTACATCATCTTCTGGCCAGGGGGCCTGCTGACAATTTATGACCCTCTCCTTGTGACAGCGGTCAGTCAACCAAAACACTTATTTTTCCAGGGGTGATTATTTTTAAAACAGATGCCACCTTCCGAAGGTACCAGATTAAGTTACATTCCTATAAGGTGGGGGTGTAGTGGGTTTTATTTAAAGAAAAAAATTGCTTAGCTTAAGGTCCAACGTGATTAATATCAAAGATTAATACTTATTTTTTCCATATATTCATTAATGTGTATAAAAACAGGGGATGTAGAGATTTAACAGTAAACATTGGCTCAACAAATAAAAAACCCTTCACCAATACAATTTTTAATCAGCCCACTATACTTATACTAATAGTTTTCTAACTTCTCTAAAAAACCTATTTTTAAAAGGTTTAAAACATCTCATGCCTCTCATGGTTGAGAGGCTGTGAACAATCACATGTGGCCGGACAAGCCTGTCAGGAAGGCTAGAGAACCTTCAGAGAAGTTTGTAGGTTAAAACACTCTTGTCATGCCCAGGAGTTTTGATTAACTGGAGCTCTAAGTTAACTCCTTCTCCGAAAGAGGTGGTGGGGGACAGCCCCCCGGAAAGTCAGAGGTGTAGGTGAGAGCACAAAGTAGTAAAGTAGGCAGACTCTGGTTTTGGGGGTAGGTGCTCGAAAATTTCCAAGGGGACTCCTGAGGCTCGATCCCACCTTTGCGTATGTCAAGCCTCCTTCCTCATGACCTTTGCCATGGGCGGAGGTCCTCACGCTAGCGCCCGACAGTCGATGAGATCAGCAGAAACCTTTTTGCAAAATATTACCCCTTTGATTGCACAAACTCCCCATTTGGCTTCCCTGGTAGCTCAGACGGTAGAGAATCCACCTGCAATGCAGGAGACACGCGTTCGATCCCTGGGTTGGGAAGATCCCTTGGAGAAGGGCATGGCAACCCACTCCAGTCTTCTTGCCTGGAGAATCCCATGGACAGAGGAGCCTGGCGGGCTGCAGTCCAGGGGATCGCAAAGAGTCAGACATGACAGAGTGACTAAACCACCCCCGTTTACCAAAATCACATCTGTATTAACTTTTCCCCTCCCTGCCTCTTTGGAGCAGTTTCTCAGAGCTGTCTGAGGTGCTGTCTCCCCGGCCGCAGTCCTCATTTCGTACCCAAGTCAAACTTAACTCACAGCTCTCACGTTGCACTTGTTTTTTTAAAGTCCATGCCAGGTCCTGGCAGCTGGGATCTGGGTGGCGAGGCTGGGGACCGGGGCTGAGGGGCACAGCAGGGCAGTGGACCTGAGAGGCATGAAGGCTCTGCAGACACGGGGAGGGGCTGGGTTGGCTCCTAGAGACAGCAGGTTCCCAGCGGGCTGGGCGAGCTTCCCACTGAGTCACGGAATGAGGTCGGAGCTGAGCTTCGCGTGCTGGGCTCTGACAGTCCTGCATGGCTCTCTCAAGCCTGCTGCTACGGACAGCTTCAGTTCAGTCCAGTAGCTCAGTCATGTCTGACTCTCTGCGACCCCATGGACCGCTACGGACAGCTTCAGTTCAGTCCAGTAGCTCAGTCATGTCTGACTCTCTGCGACCCCATGGACCGCAGCATGCCAGGCCTCCTTGTCCATCCCCAACTCCCGGAGCTTGCTCAAACTCACGTCCATCGGTCCAGGTCCCTTCAAAGTTCATATGTTGAAGCCCAAACCCCCAGAGCAGCTGTATGTGGGGCAAACAATACATTCAAGTGAAAAGAGGGAATGCCTCTTACACTGTTGGAGGGGTTGTAAATTGGTTGCAGCCACTATGCAGAACACGATGGAGGTTCCTTAAAAAACTGAAGACAGAACTACTGTGTGAGCCAGCCATCCCACTCCTGGGCAGGTACCCAGAGAAGAATCATAATTTGAAAAGACACATGCACCCTAGTGTTCATAGCAGCCAGGACATGGAAGCAACCCAAGTGTCCATCAACAGAGGAATGGACAAAGAAGATGTGGTACATTGACACAATGGAATATTACGCAGCCATGAAAAGGAATGAATGCCCTTTGCAGCAATGTGGATGGAACTAGAGATGATCATATGAAGTGAGGTCCAATAAGTCAGAGAGAGAAGCGGAAGTATTGCGTGACATCACTTATACGGGGAATCTAAGAAGAAATGGAGAAGGGAATGGCAACCCACTCCAGTATGCTTGCCTGGAGAACCCCATGGGCAGAGGAGCCCGGCGGGCTACAATTCATGGGGTCGCAACTAAGCCATCACCAAGAACAAATAATACAGATGAACTTACAAAAAAGAAACAGACTCACAGATGTAGAAAATGAACATATGGGGGTAAGGATATGGGGAAGGGATAGTCACGGAGTTTGGGATGGACATGGACACACTGCTGTATTTAACATGGAGAACCAGAAAGGACCTGCTGGACAGCACAGGGAACTCTGCTCAATCCTCTGTAATAACCTTACGGTTCCCAGGGGGGAAGGATGGGGAAGGGATAGTTAGGGAGTCTGGGATGGACATGGACACACTGCTGTGTTTAACATGGAGAACCAGCAAGGACCTGCTGGACAGCACAGGGAACTCTGCTCAATGTCATGTGGCAGCTTGGATGGGAGGGGAGTTTGGGCAGAATGGATCCATGTATACATATGGCTGAGTCCCTTTGCTGTCTACTTGCAACTGTCACAACATTTTTAAAATCAGCTGTACCCTAATATAAAATAAAACATCCACATAAAAAATAAATACAAGGATTGTGCTCCATCTTCTGAAATTTTTTCCAGTAGCATTTTCTGCAATGCTATTCCCTTAATCCCATTTTCTTTGGGCAGGATTAAATCCTTGCTGTTTGCAAGACTAATTTGAATTTTTGGCAGAAAGACCCAGATGTCTCTTTCTGGTCAACACTGAGCCGGCTTTGCACACAGCCCTTGCTAGGAGTCAATGCAGAGCCAGCTCTCCAGGCATTTCTGATGAGCCGTCCTGGCCACTGGAAGGTCAGTGACAGAACTGTTTCCATGTATTTCCCAGCTGGCATTTTGCATAAACATCCTACAAACTGAGGGTTTTGTTTCTCCAACAACATCAGCTCTGCGCTTTCTCAGAATTTCAGGGCCGTGTTCTGGGTCACAGATAGACTGCAGCTCGCCTTGGTGATATCAAGATGGTCCCTCCCAGGGTGTGGGGAGAAGGCAGTCCTCCTGCAGTGTTGTGGGAATCTAAACTGGTGCAGCCATGATGGAGAAAACCATGAAGGTTCCTCCAAAAACTAAAAACGGAGCTACAATATGGCCCAGCAATCCCACTTCTGGGCATATTTGTGGAGAAAACTATGGTTCAAAAAGACACATGCACCCCTATTTCCACAGCAGCACTATTTGCAATAGCCAGGACGTAGAAGTGACCTAAGTGTACACCAGTAGAGGAACGGATAAAGAAAATGTGGTACATATATACACAGTGCAATATTACGCAGTCATAAAAAAAGGACTAAATGGTGCCACTTGCAGCGATGTAGATGAGCCTAGACAGAGTCACAGTAAGTGAAGTACGTCAGACAGAGAAAGACAAATACACATTATCACTCATGTAGAATCTAAAATAAGACAAATCTACAAAACAGAAGCAAGCTCGTAGATATAGAGAACAAATATGATTACCAAAGGGGAAAGGGCTGAGGAAGAGGTAAATCAGGATTTGGGGATGAACAGAGACTTTATGTAGTGGAATGAACAATGCAATCAACGAGGACCGACTGGGGTTCCTAGGGGTCCAGTGGTTAAGACTCCTCACATCTACTTCAGGGCGCTGGGGTTCCATCCCTGGGCAGGGAACTAAGATCCCACCCACTGACAGTGAGCAAAAATGTTTGTTGCTTCAGTAGCTAAGTTGTGTCCATCTCTTTTGTGACCCCATGGACTGCAGCCCGCCAGGCTCCTCTGTCCATGGGATTCCCCAGGCAAGAATACTGGAGTGGGTTGCCATGCCCTCCTCCAGGGGATCTTCCCGACCCAGGGATCAAACCTGAGTCTGTTATGTCTCCTGCACTGGCAGCCTGGTTCTTTACCACTAGCATCACCAGGGAAGCCACAGGGAACAACAACAGTATTTTATAAAAACATGTAAGGAAAATAATCTGCAAACAATAACTGAGTCCCTCTGCTGGACACATGGAGCTAACACACGATTGCAAATCAACTATACTTCAACTGAAGAAAAGAACCTCTCCCTGGGACAGACACCACTGTCCAGCCCTGAGCCCTGAAAGGTAAAAGGCTTACTCACTCAGTTGTCTCTCTTTGCGACCCTGTGGAATGTATAGCCCACCAGGCTCCTCTGTCCATGGGACTCTCCAGGGAAGAAAACTGGAGTGAGTTGCCCTCCTCCAGGGGGTCTTCCAGACCCAGGGATTGAACCGGCGTCTACTGTATTGCAGGCAGATTCTTTGCTGTATAGTTCAAAAAATATAGAGAAAAGCTTGTCTCTGGGACAGAAACCACTCTCGAGCCCTGAGCCTTACTATCTCTGACAATCAGCATCTCGTTGTGTCAGAAAAATGCCCCGCGATGCTAGACTCACTCCTAGGATCACTGTTCCTCCTAGAGCTGTGTCTCCCAAGCCACATGCAAGGACTGTGAAATCCTGGCAGGGCAAGGCTGAAAGGCAGTGATGCCCCTGTGACACTGAGCTGTCCATGCTGACATCCAGCTGCACTCTGATGATGGCTCAACACTCACTTTCCCAGAAGGCTCTAAGACATGAGGGTCTGGAAGCTTTGATCTCATTTATCGGTGATGATCAAATTGGGATGAAGGATCAAAGAGGAAAGACCTCCCTTATTTGCTGGATGGATCTGGGCCAGAGGTGGAAAGAGGTGCACTTTGGAATATATTGGGTTTTTACAAAATCCTGTGTTAAGAGCTGTCCCAGACATCTCTCACGATAAGCCAACACTTTTCAAACATGTATCCTCAGCGATTTCACCTGATGCACCTTGATGGTTCTGGTCCAGGTCTGCCCTGGGAACCCACTGCTTTTATTCTTCCCGACATCGATCAAAAGCAAATCAGATTACGAAAATGGCTGAGCTGCCTGCAGAGTAGTTAGGATGGAGGGTTGGGCGTGTGTGCAGGAATGGGGAGGGGGACCGGGGGGTGGTTTACAGGGTCTGTGGAGCTTGAAGGCTGCAGCAGGATTCGGGCTGGCAGGAGGAGAAGGCTGAAAACAGCAGTGCTGGAAAATGGGGGGAATGTGACGTTGTCGCATGTAAAGGTCACCCCGAGGAGCGGTCCAGGGCTCGTGTCAGTCCTCAGAAAGCAGGGTTCTTGCATTTCCCTGCTCCCACACCCTGAGTTATGGTCCGTATCCTTGTGGTCCAGGGGGTGGATCCCCATTCCAGGGGCAAGTAGGGAGAAGACGAGGAGAGGAAAGGGCACGCTGCGTCTGTCTTTGAAGGACGGCTTCTGGCACGTGGTACGCGGATGGGAAGAGAGAGCCTTGCGTTGGAAGGTCTGTGTGTGAGTGACGGTGTCAGCTCCGCGACCGTGAGCGAGGCTCAACTTCTGTAACGCGATGATGGTGTCGGTGCTGCTGGTGATGACGGTGGAGGAGGTGACGGTGGACGTGATGACGCTGACGGTGGTGGTGGGGACGACGGTGAGCGTGACGGGGGGGACGACGGTGAGCGCGGTGCTGGTGGCAACGTGGAGGGCGGCGGTGAGCCTGCTGGTGACGGTGGCGATCATGATGTGAGTCATCACGGAGGTGACGATGCTGACGGAGGCGACGGTGGCCTCACTGATGGCGAACCTCGTGATGACGGCCGTGACGGCGCGGATGGGCAGGGTGACGGGGATGAAGATGGTGAGCGTCATGACGACGACGAGCGTCATGACGACACAGACGTCGTGACGTCATGACGTCATGATGGTGGGCGTCATGGCGGCGACGCTGACGACGATGGTGGTGAGGATGACGGCGGTGATAATGATGATGGTGGTGAATGTAATGGTGATAATACTGATGCCGGTGAGGCTGGTGATGGTGATGAAAGTGGTAATGGTTGTAAACGTTGATGATGGTGATGAACACGGCACAGCCACTATGCAGAAGAGTACAGAGGTTCTTCCAAACACTAAAAATCCATCAAGCAAGTCCGCTCCTGGACACACATGCAGAGGAAACGCTAATTCAAAACGATGCACGCACCCCACTGCTCACTGCAGCACTATTTACAACAGCCAGGACGTGGAAGCAACCCAAGTGTCCAGCGACAGACGATGGATCAAGGAGATGTGGTACATATACGCAATGGAATATTACGCAGCCATAAAAAGGGGAAGGAAGCCATGCCATTTGCAGCAGCATGCCTGCACCCAGGGATGATCCCACTGACTGAAGTGACTCAGAGGAAGGCAAATGTATCACTTATATGTAGACTCTAAAAAGCAGTACAAGTGAGCTGACTTACAAAACACAAACAGACTCACAGACATAGAAAACAAACTTATGGTCCCCAGAGGGGCAGGAGGGGGTGACTTTAGGACGTTGGATTTAGCAGATACACACTAGTATATGTAAAATAAACAACGACCTACTAGTAAAGCACAGGGAACTTTATTAATAATCGATAATGGAAAAGAACCAAAAAATATACGTATATATTCATGTATAGACTGAAGGTGGGAAGAGAAGGGGATGGCAGAGGATGAGATGTTTGCATGGCATCACCGACTCGATGGACATGAGTCTGAGTGAACTCCGGGAGTTGGTGATGGACAGGGAGGCCTGGCGTGCTGCGATTCATGGGGTCACAAAGATACGGAGACCACTGAGCGACTGGACTGAACTGATTCACATATAACTAAATCATTTTGCTGCACACCTGAGACTAAGAATATTTTAAGTGAACCATACTTCAAACAGGCCAGTGGGAGTTTGATATATGAAGCAGAGCACCCAAATCTGGTGCTCTCAGACAACCTGGAAGGGTGGGGTGGGAAGGGAGATGGGGGAAGTTAGGAGGGAGGGGACATGTGTATGCTTATGGCCGATTCATGCTGACGTACAGCAAAAACCATCACGATACTATAAAGCCCTTATTGTAAAATTAAAAATTAAAAAAAACTACTCATAAAGGCAGACAGAGAAGGAGAAATATCACATAAAATCCCTTATATGTGGACTGTAAAAATAAATGAGACAAATGAACTTACAAAACATAAAGAGACTCACAGACTTATTAGAGAACGAACTTACGGTTGCCAGCGGGGAAAGACACGGTAAATGGATAGGGAGTGTGGGCTGGACATGGACACACTGCTGTATTTCACGTGGAGAACCAGCAAGGACCTCCTGGGCAGCACAGGGAAGTCTGCTCAATACTCTGTAATAACCTTCTGGTCACCAGGGGGAAGGATGGGGGAAGGGATAGTCAGGGAGTCTGGGATGGACATGGACACACTGCTGTATTTAACATGGAGAACCAGCAAGGACCTGCTGTCCAGCACCGGGAACTCTGCTCAGTGTCACGTGGCAGCCTGGATGTGAGGGGAGTTTGGGGGAGAATGGAAGTGTGACATTGAGAGTGTTAGTCGGTCAGTCGTGTCCGACTCTTTGCGACCCCATGTAGCCCACCAGGCTCCTCCGTCCATGGGATTCTCCAGGCCAGAATATTGCAGCACCTACCCATTTCCTTCTCCCCCAATACAAAATAAAAAGTTCAAAAAACAAAAACAAACCCCACTCCTCAGCAAAGACTGACAAGTTCTGTTTCCCCAAACTCACGCTCACAGGAGACAGACTTGGTACCATTTTACTGCACATCCCGATGATCTCTGGCATCTGTTCATCACACCTTGGGGCTCCGGCAAGGGCTCATTTCTGTCTGCCCGGTGCCTGGCTGAGTGTCTGACGCCTCCGCCACGCTCCACAAAAGCCTTCAATGGTGAGATGGTGTCAGTGAGCCAGACCGCGGTGACGGGTGTCAAGGCGGAGAAGCGGAGATGGCAAAGTGAGAAGACACGGAGTCATCGGGAACCGGAGAAGCTCCGGGGGGGGGGGGAGGGGAGGAGAAGGCCAGACAAGCACACATACTCCTTCCGTGTATGCATGTGGCTCATCAAAGCCCCAGAGAGGGTGCTTCTCCCTACCCGCCTCCATCTCCGGGATGCTCAAAGTACCAGCCTCTCTGCTCAGACGTCCTCTGTACGCAACACGGGCCATCTCCGTCTCCAGCATCATCATAGACTGTTCTCGACACAGCAGGTGGACGCATCCCGTCTCCACCGTCCTGCTTCCAGAAACTCAGCCTGGGTTGTGAGCTGCACGCAGGCTGGGACAGGGGGCTCTAGCAGAGTAGGTACGGAGGTCGTTTGCTGTTCGGTCAGCAAGTCGTGATCGACTCTTCGCGACCGCCGAGGGCCGAAGCACACCAGGCTTCCCTGTCCCTTTGCCATCTCCCGGAGTTAGCCCAAATATCACACCTGACTCACTGGAAAAGACCCTGATGCTGGGAAAGATTACAGGCAGGAGAAGGGGGCGACAGAGGATGAGATGGTTGGATGGCATCACAGACTCGATGGGCGTGAACTTGGGCAAATTTGGGCAAAGTCCGGGGAGGTCACACAAGGACAGAAACTGGCCAAGGAGCGGGAGGAATTACCGAGCCAGCCCCGTCAAGGTGACTGGGGAGGGTAATATCGTGGTGATGTTATGAGAAACAGTGTAAATGATTTCCCAGGGTGATCTGGGGACAGGTGTGGGAGGTGGGGTATTTATACTCCGTGTGCATTGGCAGGGCTTCCCACGTGGTTCCGACGGTGAAGAATTTGCCTGCCAATGCTGGAGACCCAGGTTCCATCCCTGGGTCGGGAAGATCCCCTGGAGGAGAGCATGGCAACCCACTCCAGTATTCTTGCCTGGAGACACCCTGGATGGAGGAGCCTGGTGGGGCTACCCTCTATGGGGTCCCACTGAGTCGGACACGACTGAAGTGACTTAGCACGCACAGATCAAATCTGGACTTGACACAGGAATTCAGTTCAAGAAGCTCTTGCAGGCTTCTACTGACGAGGCATATCGTAAGCTGCTCTGAACAGAACTCGGGTCCTACCACACCATCTGGTGAGAGAACCACCTTCATTCTCACGGAGAGCCCCTGAGACTGCCCGCCAACTGCGGTCCCAAATGCCTGCAGCTGTCACAGTGAGGAACGCTTTACGTTCGAAAGGACAAGTGATAAATCGATTAGAAAAGATGCTATGTAAGCAGTAGTGCTGGAGAAGACTCTTGAGGGTCTCGTGGACAGCTAGGAGATCCAGCCAGTCCATTCTAAAGACATCAGGCCTGCATATTCACTGGAAGGACTGATGCTGAAGCTGAAACTCCAATACTTTGGCCCCCTGATGCGAAGAGCTGACTCATTGGAAAAGACCCTGCTGCTGGGAAAGATTGAAGGCAGGAGGAGAAGGGGACGACAGAGGATGAGATGGCTGGATGGTATCACCGACTCGATGGACATGAGTTTCAGTAAACTCCGGGAGTTGGTGATGGACAGGGAGGCCTGGTGTGCTGGAGTCCATGGGGTCACAAAGAGTCGGATACGACTGAAGGACAGAACAAGGAAAATGTTAAGTCACAACTCTCAGGCTGTGCTTTTTTTGTTTGCTTCAGTTGACACTTCCTAAGAGGAATATTAGTGAATGAGCATAGAACGCAAAAGAAAAAGAGGTTTGTGCCCGCTGCGGGGTATGCGGGCTTCTCCCCTTGCTTTGTGTGGTAAGCACCCTCCAGCCGTCTTTTGGGCATGGGTCCAGTGGGATCCAGGTAAGGGCTCCCCGTTTCCTTAGACTTAACAGTTAACATGTGCGGCTTGCACAGCTCTGGAGCCATCTGGAATCACAGCACCATTTCCCCGCCAGCTTCGAAGTCCGGGTTAGGCTTTCTTGGAGAGGTTTGGAAACAACGCCCGAAAGGCTTCCAAAGCAAACCTGCCCGGACACGCCCGTCCCCCTCGCCTCCTGCTGCAAGCAGCTCCCAGGAAACACAGAGAAATCTGTATTCGGACTGTTCTGTTTCTCCTCACAAGCACTTAAATCACCAACGTATATTCTATTAGGCAGCTACGCCTGAGTTGTTGCTTAGTCGTGTCCAAGTCTTTGCGACCCGATGGACTTCAGCCTGCCAGGCTCCTCTGTCCGTGGGATTCTCCAGGCAAGAATACTGGAGTGGGTTGCCATGCCCTCCTGCAGGGGATCTTCCCGACCCGGGGATCGAATACGTGTCTCCTGCATTGACAGACATGTTCTTTACCGCTGAGCCATTGGGGAACTCATAGCTTATGCGTGTATTTCTGTGAGATTTCTCTCTGCTAAAATGTCTAGGTGGGGTGTTTGTTTCCAGGGGCTGTTGTAATAAAACACCCCAAAGCTGGTAGTTTAAAACAGCAGGAATTGACACTTCCTGATGGTCCAGGAGTTAACAGTTCGCCTTTCAATGCAGGGGGAGTGCGACTTTGGGGAACTAAGATCTGACATGTTATGGAAGACAAAACAGCAGGAATTGATTCTATCTCAGTTTTGGAGCAATGTGTGAAGTCATATATATTTATTCTCTCTTAGTTTCTAAAATCATATATATATATTTATATGTTTTTATATAAATATAACCAAATGTATTCAATATACATAATTATACATGTCAGTTGCTCAGTCCTGTCTGACTCTCTGCAACCCCATGGACTGTAGCCCGCTAGGCTCCTCTGTCCATGGGATTCTCCAGATAAGAATACTGGAGTGGGTTGCTATGCCCTCCTCCAGGGGATCTTCCCGACCCAGGGATCGAACCCATGTCTCTTGCATTGGCAGGATTCTTTACCACTGGGCCACTGGGGAAACCCTATTATCCTATACAACTAATATAATTTAATTTTCATGTGCATTATTTTGGAAAATAGAGGAATAGGAAGTGGGATAAATATTAGAACTCTTCATTTATCTCTTCAGTTTATCTGTACCAGGTACATGGGCTCAGAACTCAGGTCTGGCCATGACCTGGTCCATATAAACCTAGATAGATTTCCATGCAGCCCACCAAATTCCGATTTGTTTTTCCTCCTTTGAATTTGGTCATGGCTCTGTGCCATCCGCAGTCGATTGAAAAAACAGAACGCACAACTCAAAAGTAGAAAAATCTGTTTTATTTAATGACTTTGTTGTTGCAGTTCAGTCGCCAAATCGTATCTGACTCTTGCCAGGCTTCCCTGTCCTTCACCATCTCCCGGGGTTTGTTCAAACTCAGGTCCATCGAGTCTGTGATGCCATCCAACCATCTCATCCTGTCGTCCCCTTCTCCTCCCGCCTTCAATCTTTCCCAGCATCAGGGTCTTTTCTAGTGAGTTGGCTCTTTGCATCAGGTGGGCAAAGGATTGGAGTTTCAGCATCAGTCCTTCCAATGAATATTTACGATGGATTTCCTTTACGATGCACTGGTTTGATCTCCTTTGGTGACTTTACTGAGGACTATAGCCTAGGAAACAGCCTCTCAGAGAGCTTGGAGGGTCTGTCCCAAAGAGGTATGGGAGGGGCCAGGATGTATACGAATTTTTGCAAAAACAGGCAAACCTAAAACGCATGTAATCGAAATCAAAAGATTACTGTGCAGGTCACAAAATAGCAACATCTCAAGTGAATGGGTTTAGGGCTTTTCTGTGTCTAGGAAGCTGCAAGAATCTGGGCTCATTGAAATCATTCCTTTGATGGGCACCTCAGCGCTCTGGGGCCAGTCTCCTGTTTTCTCCACCCTGAGTCCCCCGAGGGTGCACCCTTGGGGGCGGCTGCAGTGGCTGAGAGTCTGACCCCTGCAGCTTCCTTTCTTTACTGAAAAGGCAGGTGGCCTTTGTCTGTGCACAGAGCGAAGCCTCCAGCTTTGCTCTTCCATGCGCCACCCCCCCCTTCAAAACCAATGCAACTGAAATCGTTCTGTAGGCTTCCCTGGTGGTGGAGTGGATAAGAACCTGTCTGCCAATGCAGGGAAGGGACCCGGCTTCAATCACTGGTCCGGGAAGATCCCACAGGCCTCGGAGAAACTAAGCCCGTGTGCCACAACTACTGAGCCTGTGCTCTAGAGGCCCGAAAAAGCTGCAAACAGGAGAAGCCACCACAATGAAAAGCCCGTGCAAGACAACTAGAGAGAAGCCCACGCTCAACACCAATGAGAGAAAGCCCGCACTCAGCAATGAAGACCCAACGCAGCCCCGCAAAGAAAGGAATGCAATACAGAAATCGTTCTGCAGAAACAGGAGTGGAGGACATGCTGGAGCCCTCTGGTTGGTTGTCAATGGACTGGAGTGGAAGCTGGGTGCTATGAGGGGTTCTGTGTACCTGGACCTTGAGTGTCGGTGGGAATCTGTCTACCTAAGCTGAGTGCCCCTCCTGGCTACCTTGCTTCTGGCTTTTTACGCTGCAATATGTGCCGGGAGCAGGAGCTCCACCCGTGGCAAAGGTCATGAGGAAGGAGGCTGGGCATACGCAAAGGCGGGATTGAGCCTCAGGAGTCCCCCTGGAAATTCTCGAGCATCTACCCCCAAAACCAGAGTCTGCCTACTTTCTGCTTTGTGCTCTCACCTACACCTCTGACTTTACGGGGGGGCTGTCCCCCACTACCTCTCTCTGAAAAAAGAGTTAACTTATAGCTCCAGTTAATAATATTTCTGGGTGTGATAGTGTTTCAACCTACAAACTCCTTTGGAAGTCCTCTAGCCTGCCTGAATAGGTTTTTCCAGCCACATGTGATTGTTCAGAGCCTCCCAACTGTGAGAGGCAGGAGATGTTCTAAACTGTCTAAACACAGATTCCTTTGAGTAGTTAAAAGATTGATTAGAAATTGTATTGGTGAAGGGTTTTTCACTTGTTGGGCCAATGTTTGCTGCTAAGTCTCCATATCCCTTACCTGCTGTGTCCCTGGCAATATTTGTAACCTTGGACCCTTGAGTTAATTCTTTGTCTTGATATAGCCCACCACACCTTTGCTCCGTAGGAATGCAACTTTATCTAATGCTTCTGGAGGGTGGCGCTTGACTAATCACCTTTAGAGAAAAATAAGTTTTCTGAAGAAAGGGTCTTAAAATGTTAACAGGCCTCTTGGCCAGAAGATGACGCAAATCACCTAAACTTTTGCATATGATAAGTTTGCAGGAAGAAAGCCTGGCTTACTGCATGACTCTACCCCTTCCCCCATTATCCTCTATGCACAACTTAAGGTATAAAAACTACTTTGGAAAATAAAGTGCGGGCCTTGTTCACCCCCATGTCGTTTCTTCTCTCACCTTCTGGCTGAATTATTCAGCCTCTTTTTTCCACTGAATTTCCTCACTGAGCTATCCTTATTCTATTACTCTTTATATCTTTAATTAACGTTTAAATAAGCTGTTGTTTCCTGATCGCCGATTCCATCTCCCCTTCGAAACCCCTGACTCCACCAGGGCTGGACCCCGGCAAATATGAGTACGTTTGAATAGCGTGAAAGCGTGAGTTGCTCAGTCACGTCTGACTCTTTGCAACCCCATGGACTGTAGCCCCACCATGCTCCTCTGTCTGTGGGCAAGGATACTGGATTGGGTTGCTATGACCTCCTCCAGGGGATCTTCCTGACCCAGGGATTGAACCTGGGTCTCCTGCATTGCAGGCGGATTCTTTACTGTCTGAGCTACCAGCATTTGAATAGGAGTGAATAATTTTGTTGAAGCCTTGGGAGTCAGCACCCACGGGTCACAACATTATCTCATGTGGTGAATGAGCTTCTTGGCTCATGACAGGAAGCTAACATCCCAGAGACTCGCCGTGGCTGACCGCAACCTTCCCGAGTACCAGGCCTCCGGCTGTAGGGCCAACACCTTGCTTTGATGATACCTAAAGACTTACAGAAGCTCAGGTGATGAGGTCTCATAGAAACAAGACATCAAGAGACTTGTTTGTGCCCAGTTTGGGTCCTGGTTTTCTAAATGTGTCTGGGCTTCCCTGGTGGCTCAGCTGGTAAAGAATCCACCTGCAATGTGGGAGACCCGGGTTCGGTCCCTGGGTTGGGAAGATCGCCTGGAGAAGGGAATGGCTACCCACTCCAGTATTGTGGCTTGGAGAATCCCATGGACTGGGGTTCAAAAAGAGTTGGACACGACTCAGTGACTTTCACATCCCTTTCTAAATGTGAAGATCTGTTTGTTGTTGCTTAGTTACTAAGTCGTGTCTGACTGTGACCCCAGGGATTGCAGCCCACCGGGCTCCTCTGTCCATAGGATTCTCCGGGCAAGAATACTGGAGGGGGTTGCCATTTCCTTCTCGGGGAGATCTTCCTGACCCAGAGATTGAACCCATATCTCCTGCTTCCTGACGCAGAGTGAATGCACACCTCCTGCTTGGCAGGCGGATTCTTTACTGCTGAGCCACATGGGAACCCAAAGGTCTATACGTTGATGGTATCACTGCGGTTCATGGACCACCATCAATGGTTTCACCCGAGAGCTCGTTTAAAATGTGAAAACCTCAGTTCCACCCAGACCTGCTGGATTACAATCTGTATTTTCACAAGGTTCCCAGGGAATCAAGTACCCAGTCAAGTGTGAGAAGCCTCAAAGTCTCTCATATCTTTTGCCCTGATTGTCCAAAAATAACCAACTGATGAAAAGTATTTGTGCCCCGAAACGCACCAGGATGTCATCATATTTTTTCAGACTTTGTAAGGAAGGCTGAACCCTGCGTCCATGAGGATAAACAACAGGCAGTGAGGGGTATACCTTGAAGCAGCTCGAAAATGCCAGGTAGATGAGGCAGAAAGGTGGGGAAATTCTACCTAACATTTAGCTTGGCAAGGAAACTTTAGTCAGTGAGGCAGACCCCTGTCGAGTGAGGAAGGCACAGCTGTGAAGTTTCTGTTTGAGAGGTGTTAGCTCCTATCCCCAGGTAAGACTTTAGTCATTCTATCATGGGTCTCTCTCTCTTTCTTTCCCTGAATTGGGCGTAGATTCAGGCTGTGTGAATGGCCTGTGATGGCTGGTTTTATTGGTAAATGTGGCTGAGCTGCAGTCCCCAGAGGCAATCAAACATAATTCTGGATGTTTCTGTGAGTTTTTTTTTTTTTTTTTTGGTACAAGATGAATATTTTACTCAGTGAGCTCTGAGTAAAGCAGACTTCCCTCCTTGATGTGGGTGGGCCTCGTCTAGTCAGTTGAAGGCATCAATAGCCTAAGGGTTGATCTGCCCTGAGCAAAAAAAGGAATTCTGCCAGCAGATGGTCTCTGGGCTTCTTCAGCTGCAACATCAGCTCTTTCCTGGGGTCTTCAGCCTGCTGGTCTACCCTGAAGGTGATGGACTTGTCAGCTCCCACGACTGCATGA
Organism: Bos taurus; assembly: GCF_002263795.3. Taxonomy (NCBI): domain Eukaryota; kingdom Metazoa; phylum Chordata; class Mammalia; order Artiodactyla; family Bovidae; genus Bos; species Bos taurus. The sequence continues at coordinate 112,200,633 of NC_037333.1, read as the reverse complement.
GCTAATTCCTTAAAAATAAAGCTTTCTTTGGAAATTAAGCCTGAATATTCACTGGAAGGACTGATGATAAATCTGAAGCTCCAATCCTTGAGCCACCTGATGCAAAGAGTTGATTCATTGGAAAAGACTCTGGTGCTGGGAAAGGTTGAAGGCAGGAGGAGAAGGGGATGACAGAGGATGAGATGGTTGGATTGCATCACCGACTTGATGGACGTGAGTTTGAGCAGGCTCTGGGAGTTGGTGATGGACAGGGAGGCCTGGCGTGCTGCGGTCCATGGGGTCGCAAAGAGTTGGATGCGACTCAGAAAATGAACAACAATAGGTAAAGATATAGACAGATGACTGATGGTAGGTAGATAATAGATACAGATAGGTAAACAGATGGAGGTATTGATATAGATGGACAGATGATTGATAGATATGGAGACAGATAATAGACATAGACAGATAGGTTGACAGAGATAGATAGATGATAGGCAGATGGATGGATGGATGGATGGATGACAGATATAGGTATAGGTACAGATACAGATAGATGGTTAATAGGTAGATACTATATATACAGATAAAATTATACATATTGATATAGATGAATAGACAATTGACGGATAATAGAGATAGATGTAGACAGTTAATACATAGATGGATGATACATAGATGATTGACAGGTAGATAATAGACATGGATGGATAGATGGGCAGACAGATATGATGGATGGATGGATAGATGGATATGATGGATGGATATATACATATGATGGATGGATGGATGGATAGATATGTGGGATGGATGGATGGATGGATAGATATGATGGATGGATGGATAGATGGATATGATGGATGGATGGATAGATAGATATGATGGATGGATGGATGGATGGATAGATAGACAGATACAATGGATGGATGGGTAGCCAAATAGATATGATTGATGGATGGATAGATATACAGACAGATATCACTGATGGATAGATGGATAGACAGACAAATAAATATTAAGGATGGATGGATAGACGCAGACAGATATGATTGATGGATGATGGATAGAGATATGATAGATAGATGGATAGATAGAGATAATATAATGCATGCATGGATGGATAGAGATGATGGATGGATGGATACATATGATGGATGCATGGATAGATATGACTGAGGGATGGATAGATGGATTGATATGATGGATGGATGGATAGATAGATATGATGGATGGATAGATATGACTGACGGATGGACGGGTGGATGGACACACAGGTAGATAAGTAGATACGATGGATGGATAGATAGATGGGTGAATGGATGGATCCTACCGACTGTGTTTCCCTGCAGAACCCTGGCAGACATAACACCCGCATCTACCACAGGCTGACATGAGGCAGTATACCTGAAGGGGTGACAGGTGACCCAACTGTCAGGATTCCAGCCCAGAACCACTCCCAGGTACAGCTAGAAGCTCAACATCTGTCACTTGGCAAGTTAGGACTAAAGGATTTTCCGGCTTAACACGGGCAATCAGCCACTGGGTGACCGAATGCCTGCCTTTTGCCCGAATTTCCTGTCTCTCTTTCCCCAGCTATTACTCTTCCCACACCCCTTCCTCCCCAACCCCAGACTCTTCCATGAATCCACCCTGAACCAGTCTGAACTTCTTCAGATTCTTAACAGAGGGGACCGGTATTCCTCCCTGGAATACCCTCCAGCTCGTGGCTGGCTATGTCCATGTCCCCTTCACGTGTTACGTTAGATGTCTCCAGATGGCCTCTTCTGACCTCTGAGTGCAGGGGAGTGATCTTGTAGACACCTGGACCCTTATTTCAAACATAAAAATCCATTGACTGATAATTCATTTTTCCAGAATTTTAAAGCAAGCAAAAGATGAGAACAAAATCAACCCACCGAAGATTCACTAGCCTTTTCAGGACAGGAAGAAAAAAAAAAACAAACCCTAAATAGAATACCTGGGACGTCCCTGGTGGCCCAGCAGTGAGGGATCTGCCTTCTCTCTGGGGGCTCAGATGGTAAAGAAGCTGCCCACGATGGCGGAGACCTCGTTTCGATCCCTAAGTCATCAAGATGCTCTGGAGGAGGGAAGATCCCCTGGAGGAGGGAACAGCAACCCATTCCAGCATTCCTGCCTGCAGAATCTCATGGACAGAGGAGCCTGGTGGGCTACAGTCCATGGGATCACAAGAGTTTGGACACGACTTAGCGACTAAACCACCAACAAAGAAAAAGAATGCCCGCCGATGTTTTCTCCTTATCCTTAATGTCTGACTTGTCTCACTTTTTCCAAGAACCCATCTTTCTCACAGATTAGAGGGAAAAGGAAATTGTAGAAGACCCACGTGGGTTAATTTCGTGTTTCAACTCGAGAAGTCATGGGCAGCCTGGATGTTTGAGTCAAGTTCATTCTGAATGTGTGATGCCTAAAGGCATCTGTCTCTCATCCCAGGGGGCTGTGGACGGGGGTCCAGGGCAAAGGAAGAGAAAGACATTACATTAGTGATGGTACCAAATGCAAGAATCTTGTCCTTTGGGGGTGGTGGGGGTTTAGTCGCTGACTCATGTTTGACCCTTGTGACCTCATGGGCTGTAGCCCACCAGGCTCCTCTCTCCAGGGAATTCTCCCGGCCACAATACTGGCGTGGGTGGCCATTTCCTTCTCCAGGGGATCTTCCTGACCCAGGGATCGAACCCATGTCTCCTGAATTGCAGGCAGTCTCCTGCATGGCAAGCAGATTCTTTTACCGCTGAGTCATGGTCCTATGGGGAGCATGCGATAACTGATCATTGTCTTCTGAATGTCCCCACTTTTCCTACGTTGGAACACAAAGGGACAAGCTTTCTGATCCTACGTGTCTGGGGAAACGTGTATATATAATGAAATAGCATCAATATTTCAAAATGTGAAACAGGTTGTCCAGTGATTTCAGAAGACATCAAGACAGGTTGTCCAATGAGCAGATGCAAAATATACTTCTACTGACTGTAATGGTTATGCCTTTTTAAGAAAAGATTTATTTTATTGTTTAATTTTTGGCTGTGGTGGGTCTTTATTTCTGCACAGGGGCTGTCTCTCATTGCAGAAAATGGGGAGGGCTACTCTCCAGCTGAGGGGCATGGACGTCTCATGGCGGTAACTTGCTGTGAAGCATGGGCTCCAGCCGTGTGGGCTTTAGTAATTCTGAATGAGCTTAGCTGCATTGTGGCAGGCAGGATCTAACTGGACCAGGGGTGGAAATCTGTGTCCCCTGCATTGCAAGGCAGATTCTTAACCACTGGACCACAGGGGAAGCCCCAATAGTTATGCTTTTAATAAAGCTGAATAGACATAAAGTGCATTCATACATGTGTCTATGTCTGTGTGTACGTGTGGTGATGGGCATGTATGTTTCTATATGTCTGTATGTGTTATACAAGAGACCTCACTTTGGCAACGAGAGGTCCATCTAGTGAAAGCTATGGTTTTTCCAGTGGTCATGCACGGATGTGAGAGTTGGACCATACAGAAGGCTGAGTGCCCAAGAATTGATGCTTTCTAAGTGTGGTGTTGGAGAAGACTCTTGAGAGTCCCTTGGACTGCACGGAGATCCAACCAGTCCATCCTAAAGCAAATCAGTCCTGAATATTCATTGGAAGGACTGATGCTGAAGCTGAAGTTCCACTGGCCATCTGATGGGAAGAACTGCCTCATTTGAAAAGACCCTGATGCTGGGAAAGATTGAAGGCAGGAGGAGAAGGGGACGGCAGAGAATGAGACGGTTGGATGGCATCACTGACTCAATGGACATGAGTTTGAGTAAACTCTGGGGGTTGGTGATGGACAGGGAAGCCTGGTGTGCTGCAGTCCATGGGGTCACAAAGAGTCAGACACGACTGAGTGACTGAACTGAACTCAAGCCTTTATCAAGGGTAGTAGAAAAGCTTTTGCATATTACAGATAAATATGTATAATATGTGTGCTGCGATTCATGGGGTCACAAAGAGTCGGACACGACTGAGCGATTGAACTGAACTGAACTGATATGTTTTAGAAAACTTATAAATTTTTGCCTAACTAAAAACTCAAGACATTTTGATTCCACTCATTTGATTTAGTATGAATAGAATGCCAGATTTCTCATTAAAAATAGCTTTGCAGCAAGCAACAGAGGTTTAGTGTATAGCACAGGGAACTATAGGCAATATCTTATAATAACTTATGATGGAAAATAATTTCAAAAATAATATATGTGTGTATTTGTACAACTGAATCACCTGGCTGGGCACCTGAATCATTGTAAGTCAACTGCACTTCAATAATACGTATCTATTTTACAAAACAAACAGAAAAAAGCACAGCTTGGCTTGCCTGAAAATGGTGCTCCCCAAAGTCCCGTGAAGGTCACAGCACCTGCCATCCCGGTGGAAACCAGAGACAGGATCTAAGTCATAACGACCTGCACTAAGAAGATGCAAGCTCTGTCAGGGAGGCGGCCCCACAGAAGAGACAGCGCTGGGCACAAAGCGACGGGGCTGCCGTGTGCCAGCCTGCATGGGTGGGACTGGGAATTCCACCCCTGGGCTGGTTGTACACGCCGGGTACCAAATGGGGATGCAAGTGGGTTTTCCGTTAAGTTCTGAAGACGAGCTCTGATCCCAGAGATGCTGTGACTACTGGAGTCCCCGGCCTCCAGGATCCAATGCCTGATGCTCTGAGCTGACGTCCTAACAACAGAAATACAGTGCATGGAAGAAATGCCATGTGCTTGAATCCCAAAACCATCCCCCAACTCCCCGATCTGCGGAAACGTTCATCTGCTGTGAAACTGGTCCCTGACGCCAAAATAAGGTTGGGGACCTCGGCTTTAAAGCATCATCAAGCCAAAAAGCTCCCCGGGGCTCCGTAACTGCAGTCACTGAGGTCAGGACAGCTGTGCAGGGGTGAAGGAAGAAATTGCCAAGCTGTGCCGAGTCCCATCTGGACAAGAGTCCGGTCCTAATGAGAAATGGAGTTTGGTGGCAAGGTGCCCCATGTTTAAACCGTCTTCTCAATGGTTTGTCACAAGCCTTCCCTTCGAGTATCTCTTCCATGGCAAAGAAAAACTCTAGACTTTTCTCCTGGACGAGCTCTAAATATAGACCCACGTGCGTCATCTCGAAGGTGCATGTCTTTGGAGGTGACCTCTTGGCTTGTTGTTCCGGGACATGATGGACCTCAGGGTTGGAGATTTTTTTTTTTAATTTGTTTTTAATTGGAGGACAACTGCTTTACAGTGTTGTGTTTCCAGGAGAATTCTTTGAGGACAGGAAGAATACCCCCTCCTTTTGTGTGGCTTTGGGTTTTTCTGTTTATTTTGTGGAAAGTGTGTTTTTGTTCCTTATCTCTGCTAAGTCTGGCAAAGCACAGAAGATGCAGGGGTGAGCCTCTGCGGGGTATGAGCTGTGCGAGCGTGGACAGGTCCCGAAGCCGCTCAGAGGAGGCGACGGGTCACACAGTCATCGTGAGGGTCCACCGAGCTTGTGCAGGGAAACTTCCTACAGCCAGACCCCACCCTCAGTACCGTTTACATGGAGGACCCTTGTCAGTGATACTGGCGTGGAAACCACTGTACGAGCACAGAGACTACTGCAGCTGGTGCTAGAGCAGTCACTTCTACAACGGTCAGCTTGACGACTACAACGGTAACAGTTACCGTGACGACTAGTGCTATGGCTGGTACAAGAGTGACCACTGCTACAATGACTATGCCAACTGGTACTAGAGCAGTCACTACTACAACCGTCAGCTTGACGACTACGACGGTAACAGTTACCGTGATGACTACTGCTATGGCTGGTATCATAGTGACTACTGTTACAACGACTATGCCAACTGGTACTAGAGCAATGACCACTACAACCGTCAGCTTTACGACTACAACCGTAACAGTTACCATGACGACTACTGCTATGACTGGTACAAGAGTGACCACTGCGACAACGACTATGCCAACTAGTACTAGTACAGTTACTACTACAACTGTTAGCTTTATGACTACAACCGTAACAGTTACCGTGATGACTGGCCTAGTGAAATTACTACTCTAACTGTTAGCTTTATGACTACACTTGTAACATTTCCCATGACAGCTACTGCTATGACTGTTATCATAGTAACTACTCGACTACGCCAGCTGGTACTAGTGCAGTGACTACTACTACTCTTAGCTTTCCGACTACAATGGTAACAGTTGTCATGACGACCACTGCTATGGCTGGTATCATAGTGACTACTGTTACAACGACTATGCCAACTGGTAGTAGAGCAATGACTACTACAACCGTCAGCTTGACGACTACAACGGTAACAGTTACCGTGACGACTAGTGCTATGGCTGGTACAAGAGTGACCACTTCGACAATGACTATGCCAACTAGTACTAGTACAGTTACTACTACAACCATCAGCTTTACGACTACAACCGTAAGTTACCATGACGACCAGTGCTATGAGTGGTATCATAGTGACTACTGTTACAATGACTGCCAACTAGGCCTAGTGAAATTACTACTCTAACTGTTAGCTTTATGACTACAACTATAACATTTCCCATGACAGCTACTGCTATGACTGGTATCATAGTAACTACTCGACTACGCCAGCTGGCACTAGTTCAATGACTACTACTACTCTTAGCTTTCCGACTACAATGGTAGCAGTTGCCATGACGACCACTGCTATGACTGGTATCATAGTAACTACTCGACTACGCCAGCTGGTACTAGTGCAATGACTACTACAACTCTTAGCTTTCCGACTACAATGGTAGCAGTTGCCATGACGACCACTGCTATGACTGGTATCATAGTAACGACTGTTACAACTAAGCCAACCAGTCCTAGTGTGATTACCACTATAATGATACGATTAGCTTTACTACGACAACTGTAACATTTACAGCAACTGCTACTGGTCCTGGTCCACCCAGTACTACTGCTGCAATGAGCATGGCCAAGAGCCCCACTATACTTACAAATCTTACTACCACAACTGTGATACTTACTGCTACATCAATTGCTGCTACCGCTGCTGCCGCTGTGATGATTACTACTACTACAGTGACTGCATAATTTGTACTACTACAACTGCCACTACTATCATTCCAAGTACAGCAATTCCAATGACAACAATGACAACTACTACAGTTATTGCTAGTGCTACAACTTACGCTACAGCAAATGATACTACGGTGGCCATGAGTATTAGACACTACTGTAGTAGACGTGACTTTCACAACTCTACTTTTTGCCACTGCTACACCTAAAGCTACAACAATTAGCACGGCTCCAACTGTTACTATCCCCACTTCCTATTACAACCACAACTTCGTCAATTGCTACTGCTACAGAAACCACTATTACAACCACTACCACAACTATTGCGTTTGCTCCTACAGTTGTAACCATTACGATAACTAACGTGCTTATAAAAGCTACTAAAAACATTCCTCGTGCTGCAACTGCGACAGCATTTGTTGTTTTTGTGAAGTGGCTCAGTCGTGTCCGACTCTTTGCGACCCCGTGGACTGTAGACCCCTGCCAGGCTCCTCCGTCCGTGGGATTTCCCAGGCAAGAATACTGGAATGGGTGGCCATTTCCTTCTCCAGAGGATCTTCCCGACCCAGGGATCGAACCTGGGTCTCACGCTTTGCAGGCAGACGCTTTTACCGTCCGAGCCACCAGGGAAGTGACAGCGTGAGTACTAATACAGTTACTACTACACGTACTGGGCTTTCCATGACAACTGTAACATCTCCCACTATGACCACTACTAACAACGTTACTGCTGCTACGATTGTGAGCACGGCTACAATGACTACAGAAATCAGGACTACTGCAATTACTGCTCCAACTATTATGGTTACTCCTGCTACAGTAATATTGACTGCTCTAACGACTATTGCTGCTTCTACAAGGATTACTGCCGCTACAGTAACTATAGCAATTAGTACTAGTACAACTGTTACTATCACCACTACAAGCACAGCATTTGTGGTGACTAAGACAACGATGACCACCAAAATTACTGCTGTGCTATGGCTATAACAACTGCTACCCCAGATACTACTGTGATTATCACAATTGCTGTGATAATAAACTTTTGCTACTGCTACACCTACTGCTGTCACAATTAGTGCTGCTACAGCTATAACTATCGCAACTCCTGTTACTCCCCTAACGACAGCAATGGCTACTGTGACAAAAACGTCTATTACAACCACTACTGCAATTATTACTCCTTCAACAACAATTGTTACGATTGTACCGCTACAACCACTAGTGCAACCATCACACTTACCAGGAGTGCAATTATAACAGTTACTACAACTACAAACACTACTACAATTATTACTAGTGCGACAACTGCAATTACTATAAGTAGTAGTATTGTAATTACCATGATAACTGTCAGATTTACTACAATTTGGGCTTCCCTGGAAGCTCAGTGCTAAAGAATCTATCTGCCAATGAAGGAGATGCAGAAAATAGTAGGTTCAATCCCTGGGTGGGGAAGATCCCCTGGAGGAGGGCACGACAACCCACTCCAATATTCTTGCCTAGAAAACTCCATAGACAGAGGAGCCTGGTGGGCTACATTCCACAGGGTCACAAAGACTCGGACAGGACTGAATCGACTTAGCATGCATCACAATAGTGCAAAAGAGACTTTTGATGGATCCAGACTCACCTCCCAAGTTGGCATGGGCAAGAGAGCATTTATAGCCAACGAGCAAGTGGGGGTCAGCGGATGGAGAAATCACTGGTTGGGGATTGTGCCTCAACTGACCTCACAGGTTTCCCGCTGAGGGCTGGGCAGGGTGATGAGATACCATTTGGGGTTGGTGGAGAACGAGGAACTCGATCAGATATTGAGACAAACTGATACAGATGCGGACTCTTCCACCCGTATGAACTGTGTGACTTGCGGGACACCTGACTCAGGCATTCTGCCTCAGTGTTCTCAGGTATAATTAACGGCCAGGGACTTCCCTGGTGGTCCAGTGGTGAAGACTCTGCTTGCCAATGCAGGGGACACAGGTCCCATCCCTGGTCTGGGAAGATCCCACATGCCGAGGGGCAGCTAAGCCTGTGCGCCCCAACCACAGAAGCCCACATGTGCCCCAACTACAGAAGCCCACGTGCGCTAGTGGCTCACAACAACAGAAGCCACTGCAACGAGAAGGCCGTACACGGCAACTACAGCGTAGCCACCACTCTCCTTTGCAACTAGAGAAAAGCCGGCACAGCAGGACAGACTCAGCACGGCCAAAAATACATAAAAATTATTTTTTAAAAAGTTCTTGAGAGAGGAAATCCTGAGTTCTCATCACAAGGGAAAAAAAAAAAAATATATATATATATAAAGAATCATGTCTTCCCACAAAGTAGTTCATGGAATGCACACAAATGTTAGTCACATGGACAAGCACACTCAGCAGGAGCTGATTCACCGATTCTAGAGATGGCGTGCGAATTTAGTCTCTTGCCGATTTGGATCACTCCACTTCCATTTTTGGGCTATCCACAAGGGCTGTCCGTAAAGTCAAGGGACTCTCCCGAGTTTCTGAAATTATGAAAAGGATAAAAACATTTCAGTAGAGGCATGGATGGTTGGAACTCTTTCCCAAACTGTAATTTTTTTTATTTTTGTAGTACATGCCAGTTAAGGGGATTTTAGCAAATACTGTAATGATGATGATGATGATGATGATGATGATTTTACTTATTTATTTGGTTGTGCTATGTCTTACTTGCAGCATGTGGAATATAACCCCCTGACCAGGGATAAAACCTGGGCTCCCAGGTATTGGGAGTGCGGAGCGTTACCCACTGGAGCACCAAGGAAGTCTCCGAATACTTTCATTCTTAAAATGGATTTCAATTCCACATTTTCATGTGAGAAGACCTGCCCCTCTTTCTGTTGTTTTTAGTCATCAAGTTGTGCCCAAGTCTTCGCAATCCCATGTACTGCAGCCCGCCAGGCTCCTCTGTCCATGGGATTCTCCAGGCAAGAATTCTGGACTGGGTTGCCATTTCTTTCTCCTGGGGTCTTCCTGACCCAGGAATAGAACCCCCATCTCCTGCTTAGCACGTAGACTCTTTACCACTGAGCCACCTGGGAAGTTCCATCCCACTTTTCAAGGCCACTAATTTACAGAGGAAAGTATCAAAGACATAATGATCAACTTTTTTTGATTTTTGTCCCTCAGAGAAGAATATGCAAACTATTTTGTCATTATTAGAAAATCCTATTAAAGACATTTTATCCGCGTTCCAGGGCTTGAAGGATCTGAAGGCAAGGATGACTTGGCTGTGACCTGATTATTGCAAAAATTTAGTAAATCATAATCTGTTTCGCTTCCTGTTTTTTTGATATTTTTTGAAGTGTGGATTAAGAACCAAACCCTCTTTACTCTTTCTAACTGCTCTGTAGGCAAAAAATTTGCATAATGCAAAGAATGTTCGATTTAGGGCATAAATCTATTTGGCTGTATATTCATTTGTTTATTTAGAAACTGGTTGCCTCTCTACACCCCAAGTCTGTAGCACTGGATGGTTGCTGACTGCAATACACTGCTGTTCATTCACTAAGTTATATCCGACTCTTTGCAACCCCATGGACTGCAGCACGCCAGGCCTGCCTGTCCATCACCAACTCCCGGAGTTTACTCAAGCTCATGTCCATCGAGTCAGTGATGGCACCCAACCATCTCATCCTCTGTTGTCCCCTTCTCCTCCCGCCTTCAATCTCTCCCAGCATCAGGGTCTTTTCCAAAGAGCTGGCTCTTCACCTCAGGTGGCCAAAGGATTGGAGCTTCAGCTTCAACATCAGTCCTTCCAATGAATATCCAGAACCGATTTCCTTTAGGATGGACTGGTTGGATCTCCTTGCAGTCCAAGGGACTCTCAAGAGTCTTCTCCAGCACCGCAGTTCAAAAGCATCAATTCTTTGGCACTCAGTCTTCTTTATGGTCCAACTCTCACGTTCATACATGACCACTGGGAAAACCATGGCTTTGATTATACGCACGTTTGTTAGCAAAGTGAGGTGTCTGTTTTTAACACGCTGTCTAGGTTTGTCTTCGCTTTCCTTCCAAGGAGCAAGCGTCTTAATTTCATGGCTGCAGTCACCATCCACAGTGATAGTGAGTACAATACTGTGAATTGTATGAACTGTACTGAAATTTATTTGAAAACTACTTTGGAAGTAAAAGATAATTCTACAGTACCTTCACTGTGGAATTTTTAATAATGATTTTTTTCCCCCTCATCAATGCTTGGCAGTCCAATATCATTGTGTCATTTCTTGCAGCTGAGATGAAATGAAGCCAAACCAATATTGGTTCTTCTGCTACTCTTTTCTTTCCATGAGCACTTGTAGAGGTTTTTTTTTTTTTTTAAGCGTTTGGACAGTGCTACCAGAACATGTGTAGAATTGGTTTTCTTTCAAATTTTCACTGAGAACTCAGCATGTAGTCGTTTTTCTATTGCTTGGCTTGCAACATTCATCTTTCATCATTTCTATAGTTAGTGTTTCTGGTCGATATAGCCCATATTCCTTTGTAGGAAATCCGGTTTCCAGTTTGGCTTTGGTGAGTGTTCTCAGTGTCTCTAAGTTGATGTTTTATCCCCATAAGCATTTTCAACTCTCCGCTGCATGCTGGAAACATTTTTTTTTTTCCGCCTCAGTTTTCTATTTCACCAAAAATTGATTTCTCACCATACAAACTGCCTGCATTCACACTTTAAACTCTGAGGTTACGTTTATCTATTTCGTGCACACTATTGCATCTCTGCTTATTTCTCAGGATCAAATACCCCAATTTTCTCTGAATCCCAAAGGTTTTTAAATCACATTTTTGTTACGAAAATCTTTTCTTCTCACAGTTGGAATATACTCAGCTTACAGTGTTGTGTTGGTTTTGGGTTTATAGCAAAGTGACTCTATTACACATACATTTCTCAGATTCTTTTCCCTTATACATTATTACAAGACACTGAATATAATTTCTTGTTCTATATAGAAAGACCTTGTTAGTTGGTCAGTAGTGTCCAACCTTTGTGACCCCATGGACAGTAGCCATTCAAGGTTCCTCTGTCCATGGGATTCTCCAGGCAGCAATACTGGAGTGGGTTGCCATTCCCTTCTCCAGGGGATCTTCCCAACGCAGGGACTGAACCTGGGTCTCCTGCATTGCAGGCAGATTTATCATCTGAGCAACCAGGGAAGCCCCTATATTTATCGGTGTGTATTATCTATCTTACATACAGTAGTGTGTATATCAGAGAAGGCAATGGCACCCCACACCAGTACTCTTGCCTGGGAAACCCCATGGATGGAGGAGCCTGGTAGGCTGCAGTCCATGGGGTCGCTAGGAGTCGGACACGACTGAGCGACTTCACTTTCACTTTTCACTTTCATGCATTGGAGAAGGAAACGGCAACCCACTCCAGTGTTCTTGCCTGGAGAATCCCAGGGACGGGGAGCCTGGTGGGCTGCCATCTATGGGGTCACCCAGAGTCGGACACGACTGAAGCGACTTAGCAGCAGCAGCAGCAGTGTGTATATGTCAATCCCAAACTCCAAATTTACCCCTTCCTCCTTTTTTCCTTCTTTTTCAATTATTCTTGTTTGTATTTTATTTGGTTTTGGGTCAGGAAGATCCCCAGGAGAACAGAATGGCCACCTACTCCAGTATTCCTACCTGGAGCATCCCATGGACAGAGGAGCCTGATGGGCTACAGTCCATGGGGTGTCAAGAGTCAGAGATGACTGAGCGACTGACACTTCTTTTTGCTTTCCTACTTAGCAATATGTATAGCAAAGTGTCTTCTGTAATTTTGGTATCAGAGTGCCGCCTAGACCATTTATTTAAGGCATGGATGACATTGACTTGTCCCTCTTTGAAACCCTTATTAGAGATTTTAATTGGAGATTGAATGTGAAGGAGGGAGTTACCGTCTGGATTAAAATTTGCTCTATGAAATCAGCCTTGGGGGATGGACTGTTACTCAGGGAGAGGAGCAGAAGGAAGACATCCTGGTTGGGGGTGGGAGAGGGCGAGATTCTGCTGATAGAGACGGGAGGCAGGTGAGACCGGTCACCCCGTCCCCCTCGTCACCCCCTCCCTCATCCATCTAACAAACTGCTCACTTGAGACGCAGGTCCTGGGAGGTGCAGACAGACTCCCAGCGGGGACAGTTCTTGCTCCCACGGAACCTCTATTGCAATAGGAGGAATCAGCAGTGAATAACAATAATAAGGGGCTTCCCTGGCAGCTCAGCAGTGAAGAATTCCCCTGCCAGTGTCAGAGACCCGGGTTTGACCCCTGGGTGGGGAAGATCCCCTGGAGGAGGGCATGGCAACCCACTGCAGTATCCTTGCCTGGAGAATCCCATGGACAGAGGAGCCTGTTGTGGCTACAGTCCACAGGGTCGCAGAAGAGTCGGACACAACTCAGCAACTAAACAACAACAACAAAAAGAAATTAAAGGCTAAAGAATGTGATGTGTGTATTAAGGAATTAAAAAGATGGTGAGAAAGGTCCCTGTGAATGGAAAGGTCAGGGGCGACCTAAGGGGGTGATATTCATCTTTAAAAAAAATTTTTTTTTATTGGAGAATAATTGCTTTACAATGTGTTGGCTTTTGCTGAACAATGAAGTGAACAGCCGTACGTGTACAGATACCCCTCCCTCCTAAGCCTCCCCCCGCCCCATCCACCCCTCTAGGTCATCACAGAGCAGCGAGCTGAGCTCCCCGAGCTACGAAGCACCTTCCCACTAGCTGTCGATTTTACACACGCTTGTGTATAGATGGGGAAACAATGAAACAGTGACCGACTTTATTTTCTTTGGCTCCAAAATTACTGCAGATGCTGACTGCACCCATGAAATTAAAAAACACTTACTCCTTGGATGAAAAGCTATGACAACCTAGATAGCATTTTAAAAAGCAGAGACATTACTTTGGCAACAAAGGTCCATGTAGTCAGAGCTATGGTTTTTCCAGTGGTCATGTATGGATGTGAGAGTTGGACTGTGAAGAAAGCTGAGTGCCGAAAAATGGATGGTTTTGAACTGTGGTGTTGGAGAAGACTCTTGAGAGTCCCTTGGACTGCAAGGAGATCCAACCAGTCCATCCTAAAGGAAATTGGTTCTGAATATTCATTGGAAGGACTGAGGCTGAAACTCCAATACTCTGTCCACCTGATGGGAAGAACTGACTCATTGGAAAAGACCCTGATGCTGGGAAAGATTGAGGGCAGGAGGAGATGGGGACGACAGAGGATGAGATGGTTGGATGGCATCACCGACTTGATGGACATGACTTTGAGCAAGCTCCAGGAGATTGTGAAGGACTGGGAAGCCTGGCGTGCTGTGGTCCATGGGGTCACAAAGAGTCGGACACGACTTAGCCACTGACCAACAACAAAAGTTAGGATGCCTAGGACACTCAAGGCTCTGGTCCACATGCACGATGGCGGCTGGGTCTCAGCTGGTGGCTGCCAGGGTGGTGACAAGTGGACACACAGCAACCGTATGTGATGGTCAGAACTGGCAAGGCTTGGAAACGTATTGAGTCTGGTGGAGAAGGAAGAATCAAGCTTCCGTCTTGTTTTGACCAGCTGAACGATGCTATTTACAAGGATAGGAAAGTCTGCATTGTACGGACCAAACGGTGTCCCTCACCTAAAATTCGTACGTTGAAGGCCTTGACCCTCAGTGCAATGGTGTTAGAAGCTGGGCGGTGATGAGATGTAGATGACCTCTTGAGGGTGGGGCTCCCATGATCGCCTTGGAGAAGGACATGGCAAACCCAGTCCAGTATTCGTGCCTGGAGAATCCCATGAACAGAGGAGCCTGGTGGGCTACAGTCCAGTGGGTCTTAAGAGTCTAACACAACGGACAGACTTCACACATACACACACATAAGGAGAGAAAGAGACCACATCTCTCTTCTCTGCACCACGTGAGGATGTGGTGAGAAGGCAGCCACGTGCCTACCAGGAAGAGAGCCTGCGTCGGGACTTTATCAGCCCACGCTGTGATCTTGAACTTCCAGAGCTTCCAGAACTGTGAGAGAATGAATTCCTGTCATTTAGCCTGGTCTCTGACGTTTTGTTACAGCATCTGGAGCTAAGGCACTGAGTCTGGTGGACTTTTGCTGGTCTTGCCTCTTCCAAAGTCCACACAGTTGCCTTTGTTTTGGGGAACTAACCCTCTTTTTCTATGCAGAGCGTTCTTCCATCACCAATGACGTTAGTCACGGATGGGTTACGGTGGATGACTCCGGTTTTCTGACCAGCTTTTGTTCGGAAAATGGGATTGGGACTGTTCATCCCAATTTGTTCCCACTGTTTAGTCGCTACCTCATGTCTGACTCTTTTGTAACCCCACGGACTAGGCTGCTGGGCTCCTCTGTCCATGGAATTCTCCAGGTAGCAATACTAGAGTGGATACCCATGCCCTTCTCCAAAGGGATCTTCCCAACCCAGGGATCGAACCTAGGTCTGTTGCGTTGCAGGCAGATTCTTTACCAGCTGAGCCACCAGGGAAGCCCAAGAATACAGGAGTGGGTTGCCTGTCCCTTCTCCAGGGGAATCTTCCTGACTCAGGAATCGAACTGAGGCCTCCTGCATTGCAGGCGGATTCCTTACCAGTTGAACTATCAGGGAAACCCCCAACCTCCACACAAAGGGGCTTTTTCTAAACCTGTTAAAATAATGCCACACATGTGCTGGTGACCACTGGTGCCTGATGCTTCTGTTACGTCGAGAAAAGAAGTGAGGATGAGGTGAATGGACCAGGTCAATCAACAGGATGTTCCCCTCACCTGCAGACCCCGCCCGTGTGAAGGTGGACTTGCTGAAGTTGTCTAATCGCCACGTGGGTTCATTCAGGGAATCTCCCTGCATGTGAACTGCCGTATCTGAATACTGAAGAGGCAACCTCCACTGTGAAATACCCCGGCTCTGAGACACACCAGAGACCTCAGTGGCACTTAACCCTGAACCGCTTTCTGCAGCCTCATGAGACCCATACCCAGGGTGGGGGAAGTGATCATGCTTCTGCACTCACCTGCTGTCCTGTTATTTCAGCTGCACACAGACACGTGCTGCCTGATTCAGACAGGTTTCCAGGGTCAGAGTATTACGTGTTTCACCTACGGACCATTGGGTTGAAATCCAATAGAAGAGTTAGCAGAGTCGATCGTGTTCGATATTTTAACCAGCTGTTAAGATCCATATTTTCCCCTGAAGGTCGAGTTTCTCTTGCACTTGGAAGAGAATTCTGCCTTCTAGCTGGCAGAATTCACCTTCTTTTAAATGTGGTGTGTGTGTGTGTGTGTGTATATGTATATATTTATAGGAGGTATAAGAGACGTGGGTTCAATCCCTGGGTAGGGAACATCCCCTGGAGAAGGAAATGGCAAGTTCCTTCTAGTTGGCAGAATTTACCTTCTTATAAATGTGCTGTGTGTGTGTGTGTGTGTGTGCATGTGTATATATATATGTGTGTGTGTATGTGTATGTGTATATGTGTGTGTCTGTGTGTGTATATGTGTGTGTGTATATTTGTGTGTATGTGTGTGTATATATGTGTATGTGTGTGTATATGTGTGTGTATATTTGTGTATGTGTGTGTATATATGTGTATGTGTGTATATGTGTGTGTATATATGTGTGTGTGTGTATATGTGTGTGTGTGTGTGTGTGTGTGTGTGTATGTGTGTGTGTGTATGTGCTGTGTGTGTGTGTGTGTATATGTGTGTGTGTGTGTGCTGAGTCACTCAGTCCTGTCCGACTCTCTGGGACCCCATGGACTGTAGCCCACTAGGCTCCTCCGTCCATGGGATTTCCTAGGCAAGAATCCTGGAGTGAGTTGCCATTTCCTCCTCCAGGGGATCTTCCTGATTCAGGGATCAAACCCATTTTTCCTGTGGCTTCTGCACTGGCAGGCAGATTCTTTATCACTGAGCCATCTGGGAAGCCCCGAGTGTGTGTGTATAAATATAAGCATAGAGACAGACAGACAGTGGTGTATTATTTAGCCATAAGAAAAACATGAAATAGTGCCATTTGGAACAATACGGATAGCCTTAGACAGTGTCATACTGAGTGAAGTAAGCCAGACAGCAAAAGACAAATATCATGTGGTATCACTTACATGTGGATCTATTTCTGTTTTGTACATAAGTTCATTTTTTGTCATTTTAGGTCCCACATGTAAGTGATACCACATGAACTTATGTACAAAACAGAAATAGATCCACTGACTAAAAAACAAACTTAGGGTTACCACGGACCTTGGTGGGCTGCCGTCTATGGGGTCTGATAGTCGGACACGACTGAAGCGACTTAGCAGCAGCAGCAGCAGCAGGGTTACCAAAGGGGAAGCAGGGGAGGGAATAAATTAGGACGTTGGGATTAGCATACAGACAGTACTGTATATAAAGTAGATAAGCAAGAAGGACCTACTGAATGGCACAGTATCGAGTCAATATTCTGTAACAACCTATAAGGGAAAAGACTCTTAGGATACACATTGTATGTATGTATGTGTGTGTGTGTATACACACAGGCGTGAGAGATGCAGGTCTGATCCCTGGGGTGGGGAAGAGCCCCTGGTGAAGGGATGGCAGCCCACTCCAGGGTTCTTGCCTGGAGAATAGATGCACAAAGGAATCTGGCGGGCTACGGTCCATGGGGCCGCAAAGCCCTGGACACAACTGATGGTGACTTAGCAGGCATGCATGTGTATATGTATGTATATGTATATAAAGCTAAATCCCTTTACCGTACATCTGGAACAAATACCACACTGTCAATCAACTCTACCTCAATTAATAAAAAAAAAAAAACAACAGACAAAGCATTAAAAAAAAAAAAGAAGAAGCCATCATCCTTTAAAGGGCATTTCTGATGAGGTCAGGCCCACCACCACCCCTCTCCTTTTGATGGGCTCAACTTCACCCACTGCAACATGGTCACGGGGCGGGGGGTGGGGGCTGACACCCGCCGTGCTCACACTCCAGGGGAGGAGATTATACAGGGTGTGCGCACTGGGGAACAGACATCTTGAGGCCGCTTCAGAATCCTGCCTCCCACTGCTCCCTCCTACACAGCCTCTGCCTCCAGGGCCGCAGCGTGCCTCCTGGTGAACACACCTGAGATCTGACAGGGGCCTCATCAGATTTCCTGGGCAATTTCCGGTCCACTCACAGGGATATCCTGCCTGGTCTGTAAAGGGGTTCCACATACTCAATTGGGGAGGCAAGGTTGCACAGAGCAGTCGAATTTTCATGACATTGGATTGCTCTATGTTTGCAAAACAGTGCTTGCCTGGTGGCTCGGGGGGGCAAGGAATCTGTCTGAAGGGCAGGAGTCCCAGGCTCAATCCCTGGATCAGAAATATCCCCTGGACAAGGGCATGCTTCGCAACTCACTCCAGGACTCTTGCCTGGAGAATCCAATGGACAGACCAGCCTGGTGGGCTATAGTCCATCGGCTCTCAAAGACTCTTTATTTTTTTTCCTCCCCAGACTAGTTTCAAAATATCCCTTATAACACAACACGAGTCTGTGTTAGGTTTAGAAAAGCATGTCTCCTCGGTTTCTCCCCACTGTGGGCTCAAGAATTGAGTCCCGACCATCTGCCCTGTTCCCCCCAAAACATACTCTTCCAATTACGAGGCCATTTTCTCTGCTTTCTCCCGAGAAGAAACAAGAGCCCGTCAATGCATTTGGCCGACTGGCACGAAGAAATCCTCATTTACCCGTCACAGCTTGGCAAGCTGTACGTCACTCAGTGGAAGCTGGCTGTACTGGCTTCTGCCCACCTGCTGGGCAGCCTCACGGAGGCTCTGAGGAACATGGGATCCACTTAAGGCTGACTTTTCTAGGAAAGACTGAGTCTCTGCCTTCTAGGAACTAGCCAGTGAGCTCCGAAGAACTTGGACAGCTTTATTGAGCCATTTTGAGTCCCCTCCCCACTTCTGTAAAACACACACACACACACACACACAAACTTACTGTGGTGAACCATTTATAAAATAAAATATATAATTTTCACCATTTAAAAACATACAGTTCAGTAGCATTAAGTACATTCACAGGGTTCTGGAACTCACAGCACCACCCATCTCCAGGACTCACTGTTCTCGGAAAATGGAAAGGGTTGCGGTTAAACTGTAGCCCCATAGCCCCCGTCAACCAGCATCTTCCTGTCCTTTAAATCTGACTTCTCCAGGGAGCACACGAGTGGAACCATATAGTATGTGCCCCCTGCGTCTGGTTTATTTCACTGAGCATAATTCCGAGATGGCTCAGCAGTAAACAACACGCCTGCCAATGCAGGAGGTGAGGGTTGGATCCCTGGGTCGGAAAGACCCCCTGGAGGAGGGCGTGGCCACCCGCTCCAGTATTCTCGCCAGGAGAATCCCGTGGACAGAGGAGCCTGGCGGGCTGCAGTCCGTGGAGTCGCTGGGCTGGACACGACTGAGCGACTGAACAATCACAAAGTTCTCGAGGTTCCTCCACATCGTTAGCCTCTGCCGGAATTTCCTTCCTCTTTAAATGTAAAACCCTATCACTTGTGTCTGACTCTTTCCAGTCCCACAGACTGTATGTAACCCACCAGGCTCCTCTATCCATGGGATTCTCCAGGCAAGAATACTGGAGTGGGTGGCGGGGTCTCCCACATTGCAAGCAAATTCTTTATCATCTGAGCCACCAGGAAAGCCTGTTTAAAGGCTGAGTAATATTCCCTTTATGGGTGGATCACCTTTTCCTTATAAATTCATCCCTCCTTGGAATCTTGGTTTATTGGCACACTTCAGCAGTTGTGAACGGCACTGCTATGAACACAGGTGTGCAAATCTTTCTATAAGACCCTGCTTTTTGTTTTACTGCAGGCTCAGTACGCTCTCTGTTTTGGGATGGAGTCGATACGGCTCAAAAGGAGAACGTGGAGTTCATATCTCCTCACAGGGCCTCATCTCAGCACAGAGGCCCAGCTGCACCCAACTGCCCACAAGCCACACCACTGGACGCCTCAGGACAGACAACCAGCAAGACAGAACGATGTACACCAAGACGCAATGACTGAGAAATATGTTAAGATGAAAGAACATGGTCAAAACCTACAAGACCAAATCCATGCAGAGAAAATAGGTAATTTTCTACCTGAAAAAGCATTCACAGGACTGCTACTGAATTAACCAAAATTTCACAAATAGAATGGAGGGGTTTTGGAGAACATATAAGAAATGTCTCAAAGGACCTAGAAGAAAAAGAGAAAAACAGTGATGAACAGCACAATAACTGCAATGAAAAAAATATACTGAAAGGAACCAACAGCGGAATAACTGAGGCAGAAGAACAGGTAAGTGAGCTGGAAGAGAGAAAGATTCTGTATTCTTCTCAGGAGAATATGCTTGTCCTCGGAACATTCTTCTGAGGAGCAGAATACAGGAAAAAGAATGAAGAGAAATGAGGAGAGCCTCAGAGACGCCCAGGACGACATTCAAACGCACCAACACTCAAATGATAGGGGTCCCAGAAGGAGGAGAGAAAGGGTCTGAGAACATACTTGAAGAGATTATGGTTGAAAGCTTCCCTAACATGAGAGAGGAAATAGCTACCCAAGTCCAGAAGTGCTGAGAGGCCCACAGAGCATAAACCCAAAGAAAAAAGCGCTCAGACGCATATTAATCGAACTAACAAAAATGAAATTCAAAGGAAAAAAATATTAAAAGCAGCAAGGGAAAAACAGCCACACACAAAGCGATCTCCGTAAGTTTACCAGCTGATTTTTCGGCAGAAACTGTAGGCTAGAAGCGACTGGCAGGAAGCATTTAAACTGATGAAAGGGAGTAACCAACAAGCAAGATGACTCTACCCCAGCAAGGGTCTCTAAGTCAGAGTCCACAGAGAAACAAAAAGCTTCCCGGACCAGCAAACGCTCAGAGAATTCAGCTCCACCAGAGCAGCTTTATAAAACTCTCTGCGACCCCCGTGGACTATATCGAGTCCATGGGATGCTCCAGGCCGAATACTGGAGTGGGGACCCTTTCCCTTCTCCAGGCGATCTTCCCAACCCAGGGATCCAACCCAGGTCTCCCGCATTGCAGGCGGATTCTTCACTAGCTGAGCCACCACGGAAGCCCATGTGCATATCCAGATATTGCTAAGGGGACAGGCATACATATATATGTATATGTGAGTATGTGTGTGTGTGTATATGTACATGTATATGTGTATGTATATGTGCGTGTGTGTGTATATGTGTGGGTGTATCTCCAACAGTAATAGGCAACGTTCAAAGACACAGCACGGAAAGAGCAAGCTACTCCTGCAAGTATTGGAAAATTGCTCCAATTTAAATGCCCCCAAAAGGCAGAAGATCCACCTTTAGGAAAACTTGGTCAATGCATCTCAGAGAAAAGGGTGACGACCAGCCAACACCCACGACAGAGCTCCCCCTGTGCTCCATCTTGAACCCGTCCAAGAGCTCCCCCCATGCACCATCTTCAATCCGTCCAAGAGCTCCCCCCGTGCGCCATCTTGAATCCGTCCAAGAGCTCCCCCCGTGCGCCATCTTGAATCCGTCCAAGAGCTCCCCTACCCCGTACGCCATCTTGAATCCGTCCAAGAGCCCCCCTACCCCGTACGCCATCTTGAATCCGTCCAAGAGCTCCCCCCGTGCGCCATCTTGAATCCGTCCAAGAGCTCCCTACCCCCCGTACGCCATCTTGAATCCGTCCAAGAGCTCCCCTACCCCGTACGCCATCTTGAATCCGTCCAAGAGCTCCCCCGTGCGCCATCTTGAATCCGTCCAAGAGCTCCCCCCGTGCGCCATCTTGAATCCGTCCAAGAGCTCCCCTACCCCGTACGCCATCTTGAATCCGTCCAAGAGCTCCCCCCGTGCGCCATCTTGAACCCGTCCAAGAGCCTCCCCCCCATGCACCATCTTCAATCCGTCCAAGAGCTCCCCTGGTGCGCCATCTTGAACCCTTCCAAGAGTTTCCCCCGTGCGCCATCTTGAACCCTCCCAAGAGCTCCCCCCGTGCGCCATCTTGAATCCTTCCAAGCGCTCTGCCTGGGTGCCATTCTGAATCCGTCCAGGAGCTCCTCCCCTCCCCCCCCGTGCGCCATTTTGAATCCATCAAGAGCTCCCCCCGTGCACCATCTTCAATCCGTCCAAGAGCTCCCCTGGTGCGCCATCTTGAACCCGCCCAAGAGCTCCTCCCATGCGCCATCTTGAATCCTTCCAAGAGCTCGCCGCACCCCCGCCGTGCACCATCTTGATCCATCCAAGAGCTCCCCCTGTTCGCCATCTTGAAACCTGTCCAAGAGCTTTACAGACAAGCAAATGCTAAGATAATTCAGCACCACCAAACCAGCTTTATAAAACTCTTTGCAACCCCATGGACTGTAGGAGATTCTCCAGGCCAGAATACTGGAGTGGGTAGCCTTTCCTTCTGCAGGGGATCTTCCCAACCCAGGGGTCTAACCCAGGGTCTCCTGCATTGCAGGAGGATTCTCTACCAGCTGAGCTGCCAAGAGAAGCCCAAGAATGTTTTATAAAACAACAGATGCTGGAAGAAGTTCTCTATGCAGAAAATACAAGAAAAAGATCTACAAAAATAAGCATAAAACAATTAAGAAAACAGCAATAAGTACATCAGATCAGATCAGTCGCTCAGTCGTGTCCGACTCTTCGCGACCCCATGAATCCCAGCATGCCAGGCCTCCCTGTCCATCACCAACTCCTGGAGTTCACTGAGACTCACGTCCATCGAGTCAGTGATGCCATCCAGCCATCTCATCCTCTGTCGTCCCCTTCTCCTCTTGCCCCCAATCCCTCCCAGCATCAGAGTCTTTTCCAATGAGTCAACTCTTCGCATGAGGTGGCCCAAGTACTGGAGTTTCAGCTTTAGCATCATTCCTTCCAAAGAAATCCCAGGGCTGATCTCCTTCAGAATGGACTGGTTGGATCTCCTTGCAGTCCAAGGGACTCTCAAGAGCCTTCTCCAATACCACAGCGCAAAAGCATCAATTCTTTGGTGCTCAGCCTTCTTCACAGTCCAACTCTCACATCCATACATGACCACAGGAAAAACCATAGCCTTGACTAGACGGACCTTTGTTGGCAAAGTAATGTCTCTGCTTTTCAACATGCTATCTAGGTTGGTCATAACTTTCCTTCCAAGGAGTAAGCGTCTTTTAATTTCATGGCTGCAGTCACCATCTGCAGTGATTTTGGAGCCCCCCAAAATAAAGTCTGACACTGTTTCCCCTGTTTCCCAACTATTTCCCATGAAAATGGTGGGACCGGATGCCATGATCTTCGTTTTCTGAATGTTGAGCTTTAAGCCAACTTTTTCACTCTCCACTTTCACTTTCATCAGGAGGCTTTTTAGTTGCTCTTCACTTTCTGCCATAAGGGTGGTATCATCTGCATATCTGAGGTTATTGATATTTCTCCCGGCAATCTTGATTCCAGCTTGTGCTTCTTCCAGTCCAGCGTTTCTCATGATGCACTCTGCATATAAGTTAAATAAACAAGGTGACAATATACAGCCTTGACGAACTCCTTTTCCTATTTGGAACCAGTCTGTTGTTCCATGTCCAGTTCTAACTGTTGCTTCCTGACCTGCGTACAAATTTCTCAAGAGGCAGATCAGGTGGTCTGGTATTCCCATCTTTTCAGAATTTTCCACAGTTTATTGTGATCCACACAGTCAAAGGCTTTGGCATAGTCAATAAAGCAGAAATAGATGTTTTTGTGGAACTCTCTTGCTTTTTTCATGATCCAGCGGCTGTTGGCAATTTGATCTCTGGTTCCTCTGCCTTTTCTAAAACCAGCTTGAACATCTAGAAGTTCACGGTTCACATATTGCTGAAGCCTGGCTTGGAGAATTTTGAGCATTACTTTACTAGCGTGTGAGATGACTGCAACTGTGCGGTAGTTTGAGCATTCTTTGGCATTGCCTTTCTTTGGGATTGGAATGAAAACTGACCTTTTCCAGTCCTGTGGCCACTGCTGAGTTTTCCAAATTTGCTGGCATATTGAGTGTAGCACTTTCACAGCATCATCTTTCAAGATTTGAAAGAGCTTAACTGGAATTCCATCACCTCCACTAGCTTTGTTGGTAGTGCTGCTTTCTAAGGCCCACTTGACTTCACATTCCAGGATGTCTGGCTCTAGGTGAGTGATCACACCAACGTGATTATCTTGGTCGTGAAGATCTTTTTTGTACAGTTCTTCTGTGTATTCTTGCCATCTCTTCTTAATATCTTCTGCTTCTGTTAGGTCGATACCATTTCTGTCCTTTATCGAGCCCATCTTTGCATGAAATGTTCCTTTGGTATCTCTGATTTTCTTGAAGAGATCTCTAGTCTTTCCCATTCTGTTGTTTTCCTCTATTTCTTTGCATTGATCACTGAAGAAGGCTTTCTTATCTCTTCTTGCTATTCTTTGGAACTCTGCATTCAGATGTTTATATCTTTCATTTTCTCCTTTGCTTTTCGCTTCTCTTCTTTTCACAGCTATTTGTAAGGCCTCCCCAGACAGCCATTTTGCTTTTTTGCATTTCTTTTCTGTGGGAATGGTCTTGATCCCTGTCTCCTGTACAGTGTCACGAACCTCATTCCATAGTTCATCAGGCACTCCATCTATCAGATCTAGGCCCTTAAACCTATTTCTCATTTCCACTGTATAATCATAAGGGATTACCTTAAAGGTAAATGGATTAAATGCCCCAGTCTAGACACTAGACTGGCTGAATGGATACAAAAAATGGATACAAAACATATATATGCTTCCTACAAGAGACTCATCTCAGAACTACAGACCAAAAGTGAGGAGATGGAAAAGATATTCCATACAAATGGAAATCAAAAGAAAGCTGCAGTAGCAATACTCATATCAGATAAAGTAAACTTTAAAATCAACCCGATTACAAAAGAGAAGGAAGGGCACTACATAAAGAACAAGGGGTTATTCTAAGAAGAAGATATAATAGTTATAAATATTTATGGCCCCAACATATTAACATATATTCAATACAAAAAGCAAATGCTAACAGCCATAAAAGGGGACGTCAACAGTAACACAATTATAGTGGGGGGACTCTAACATCCCATTTACACCAATGAACTCATCATTCAGGCAGAAAATAGAGAAATACAAGCTTTAAATGATGCAATAGACGTGACAGATTTAGTCAACGTGAGTCAGTCAGTCATGTCCAGCTCTTTGCGCCTCCATGGACTGTAACCCACCAGGTTTCTCTGTCCATGGGACGTCCCAGGCAAGAATACTGGAGTGGGTTGCCATTTAGTTCTCCACAGACAGATTAATTGATATTTATAGACATTCCACCCGAAAGCAGCAGAATATATTTTCTTCTCAAGCGCACAGAGAACATTCTGCAGGATAGATGGCATCTTAGGTCACAAATCAAGCCTCGGTAAATTTAAGAAAACTGAAATCACGTCAAGCATTTTTTTCCAACCACAATCCTATGAGATTAGAAATCAATTACAGGGGGGAAATTATAAAAAACAGAAACACATGGAGGCTAAATAATACTTAATAACAAAAAGATCATTGAAGAAATCAGAGGAAATTTAAAAAATACCTAGAAACAAATGACAACAAAACCATGATGACCCAAAACCTATGGGATGCAGCACAAGCAGCTCTAAGCGTAAGTTTATAGCAATTCAGTCTCACCTCGAGGAACAGGGAAAACCTCACATAAACAATCTAACCGCAAACCTAAAGCTACTAGAAAGTGAAGAACAAACAAAATCCAAAGTTAGTAGAGGGAAGAAATCATAAAGCCCAGAATAGAAATAAATGAAATAGAGACAAAGGAAACAATAGCAAAGATCGATGGGAGTAAAAGCTGGTTCCTTGAGAAGATAAACAGAATTAATAAACCCTTTAGCCAGACTCATCAAGAAAATAAAGGGAGAAGATTCAAATCAACAAAGTTAGAAGTGCAAAAGGAGAAGTTACAGCTGACACCACAGAAATACGAAGAATCCTAACAGACGACTGCAAACAACTGTATACCGATACAACGTACAACTGGAAGAAATGGAGCGATTCTCAGACAGATACAGCTTGTACAAACACACCAATCACAAGAAATGAAATTATAACTGTTCTAAAAGAAAAGAAAAAAAAACAAAAACCTTGCAACAAAGGTACAGGACCTGATGGCTTCAGAGGCAAATTCTATCAAGCACTTAGAGAAGAGCTAACACCTGTCTGTTTCTGCTTTATGGACTATGCCAAAGCCTTTGACTGTGTGGATCACCACAAACTGTGGAATATTCTTAAAGAGGTAGGAATACCAGACCATTCGACCTGCCTCTTGTGAAATCTGTATGCAGGTCAGGAAGCAACAGTTAGAACTGCACATGGAACAACAGACTGGTTCCAAATAGGAAAAGGAGGACGTCAAGGCTGTATACTGTCACCCTGCTTATTTAACTTATATGCAGAGTACATCATGAGAAACGCTGGACTGGAAGAAGCACAAGCTGGAATCAAGATTGCTGGGAGAAATATCAATGACCTCAGATATGCAGATGACACCACCCTTATGGCAGAAAGTGAAGAGGAACTAAAAAGCCTCTTGATGAAAGTGAAAGAGGAGAGTGAAAAAGCTGGCTTAAAGCTCAACATTCAGAAAACTAAGATCATGGCATCTGGTCCCATCACTTCATGGGAAACAGATGGGGAAACAGTGGAAACAGTGGCAGACTTTATTTTGGGGGGCTCCAAAATCACTGCAGATGGTGATTGCAGCCATGAAATTAAAAGATGCTTGCTCCTTGGAAGAAAAGCTATGACCAACTTAGACAGCTTATTAAAAGCAGACACAATACTTTGCCAACAAAGTATAATTATTATAATGACTTGTAATATGGAATTCTCCAGGCAAGAATACTCGAGTGGGTTGCCATGTCCTTCTCCAGGGGATCTTCCTGACCAGGAATCAAACCCGTAGTCTCTTAAGATCTCCTGTATTTGCATGCAGGTTCCTTACCACTATCGCCACCTGGGAAACCCCAACAATATATTAGTACCTGATATTAATACAACAATGTTTTATTTATTAATTTTAAATTAATAATTAATTGCTAATCAATTTTATTAATACAACAATACTTTATGGTGTATTCCTCAATATGCAAGTTGACAGGAAATGCCAGCCTGGTTTGATTACAACCCAAATGGACTTTTCAGCTTCAATTAGGGATTGGAGAAGGGCATGGCAACCCACTCCGTATTCTTGCCTGGAGAATCCCCTGGACAGAAGAGCCTGGTGGGCTGCAGTTCATGGGGTCACAAAGAGTCAGACACGACTGACTAAGACTTGGTGTAGGAGTTTTCTGCACGGATTTAATGACCTGGAAATGGGCCTCATCTCCTGTTTTTCTACTGCACTCAGACTCATGTCGGCTGTCAGCGGGGATCTTCCCCTCCATGTGACACCAGGGTGATGGGGAGCGGCTGTTTACAACTGTCTAGTGCTGTTCTGGGTGGGTGCAAATGCAGAACTGAGCCCCACAGCTCCCGGAAAATGAACCCTGTGTCCGCCAACCTCATTTACAACCAGAACAGCGTGCCAACTGCCTACTGCAAGTTCCCTGAGTGTGAATGTGGTGCAGGCCGGCACAAACTTGTGTGCAGATTTTAAAAGGAAATGAGATGAAACGCAGAAAAACCCTGAAGAGCCCTAGACAGCTCTCCAGAACAGAATCTGAGCTGCATAGCTCGGAGGAGGCAGCATATTAGCTTCAAGAGGGCTGTGTATTACATAGAGAACAAAGAATATTTGGATTTTTCCACATAGGAGCATAGATATGAAGGGCCCTTCAGAGAATGAATGAAATCCCATCAACCATTTGAAAAACAAAAAAGAAGAAATTCAGCCAATTTGTTAGAGCCATGTTTATACTCCCAGGAAACCACAAATCCCATAATAATACAGCTTGCATCTTTCACTAAGAAGTAACATTCCGTTAACTTATTTGCATAATTAAGACACATTGTTGGATCTGAAGAGATGAACCAGAAATCCAGAACTCCGGAATAAAAGCAGAACGTCCCAATCCACTGTACAGTCAGTGAAGTTTTTAACGGGTAAGTCCTCTTGCCCCAACGGTCTATATGATGAGATATACAGTGTGCAAATATTTTTTCACGCATTCTGCAGAGATACAGAAAATGTCTCTTTGCTGTATTCATTGTTTCCCTTGCTATGCAGAAGTCGTGTTTTTTTTTTTTAATTGGTGCAAACCCATTTGTGTATTTATTTGCTTCTGTTGCTAAAGTTTTCATATCCGTTCTGTGAGGTCATTGCTGCTGCCTCTGTCAAGAAACCCTTTTAATGTGTTTTCGGTGTTTGAGGGTTTTCATATGGAGTGCTGAAGCTTTTACTGCATTTTGAGTTAATTTTTTAAAAACACTTTTGTCATATACAGCCTGCTGTATTCAAAATGGAGAACCAGCAAGGACCTGCTGTCCAGCACAGGGAGCTCTGCTCAGTACTCTGTAATCACCTTATGGTTCCCAGGGGGGAAGGATGGGGGAAGGGATAGTCAGGGAGTCTGGGATGGACAAGGACACACGGCTGTGTTTCACATGGAGAACCAGCAAGGACCTGCTGGACAGCACAGGGAGCTCTGCTCCATGTCACGTGGCAGCCTGGCTGGGAGGGGAGTTTGGGGAACAGTGGTTACATGCATATGCCTGAGTCCCTTTGCTGTCCACCTGAAGCCATCACTAAGTTTCAGGGATGGTTTGAAATTGGCTATGGAAAACTGGGAAGTCTTGCAGTCCTGTCTGACTCTTTGCAACTATACTGTCCATGGGATTCTCCAGGCCAGAAAACTGCAGTGGGTTGCCAATGCCCTCCTCCAGGGGATCTTCCCCACCCAGGGGTCAAACCCGTGTCTCCTGCATCGGCAGGCGGGATTCTTTATCCTCTGAGCCACCCGGACGCGCCGTCCCTCATCGATAGCTCACGGCTGACTGGGGAGCTGCAGGAATTCAGGAAGCACTTGGGAACCCTTCAGCAAGCCCGTGGCCACGGCCCGGTTGTCAGTCTGTTCTTTCTTAGTGCTTCCGTCTCCTTATCCTTCCGGGGAGGTTCTCGATTCTTCCGTGGAATTTATACTAACGTGTGAGTGTCTCTGTTTCCCCTTTTTCTCCTCTTTGCTTCTGTCTTCTCTCTCACTCCCACACAACCTATAAAACATGCAGACGAGCACACAGGGATGCTCACATACAGCTGATTTAAATGTTGTGATGGTTTCAGGCGTCCAGCAAAGCGATTCAGTTATACATGTTACTGTTTTAGTCACTAGGTCGTGTCCGACTCTTTTGTGACCCGCCATGGACTGTAGCCCACCAGTCTCCTCTGTCCATGGGATTCTCCAGGCAAGGATACTTGAGTGGGTTGCCATTTCCCAACTCCAGGGGATCTTCCCGACCCACGGATTGAACCCACGTCTCCTGCATCAGCAGGTCGATTCTTTATCCACTGAGCCAACAGGAAAGCCCTCAGTTATAGATATATGTGCACATCTGTTTGTTTCTACAGTCGTTTCCATTATAGGTTATTACACGATTCCCCTTCACTTTTAAACCTGGTCCTTGGGGGTCCCAGTCCTGGGTGGGGAGGGTCTCCTGTGAGCTCCCCCGTCCAGCTATGGGACTCAGGGGGAAGGGTCACAAATGCCCACCGTGGTTTCCCAACATCCTCACAGCAAAATGCGGAGACCGCTGTCTCCTGACCCTCATGGGTCCTCCCGTCCAGGTCCTCTCTGACTTTAGCTGAGTGCTTGATGGTTTCTGTCTGTTTCGGGTTGTTTTATTTTCTGTTCCCCAGCCCGGGATGGATTCCGTGGCCCCTGCAGTGGAAGTGTGGAGCCATAACCACTGGACCGCTCGGGAAGTCTCTGTCTTTAAATCCGGAATGATATGCCACGGTGTGTACACACAGAACAGGGCGTGTTGATGAACGTTCCGGAGCTAAGAAGCCCTCAAGATCCCAGTGGGCGTCTGAGCTTTGACAGAAGACTTCCCTGATGGCTCAGACAGTAAAGCATCTGTCTGCAGTGCGGGAGACCCGGGTTTGATCCCTGGGTCGGGAAGCTCCCCTGCAGAAGGAAACGGCAATCCACTCCAGTACTATTGCCTGGAAAATCCCATTGACAGAGGAGCCTGGTAGGCTACAGTCCATGGAGTTGCAAAGAGTCAGACACGACTGAGCGACTTCACTTTCCCCTTTATCCAGTACATTCTTTCTGGAAGAGTCCCTCATCCTTCACTTCAATTGTCTGCCCTCACTTGACTCTTTCTTCTCATTCAGAACTCAGACTACATACTTTTTAAATAGGGAAGCCCCTTATCTATTCCGTATCTAGCTAGCTATCAGATCTACCTACTTGTCATATCTATCAATCCATCCATCTACCCACCCACCCCTCCATCCATCCATCCATCATATCTATTAATCATGTCTATCTATCCATCCCCCCACCCCTCCATCCATCCATATGTATCTATCTGTCCATCCATCCAGCCATCCACCACCTAAAGGAGATCAGTCCTGGGTGTTCATTGGAAGGACTGATGTTGAAGCTGAAACTCCAGTCCTTTGGCCACCTGATGCAAAGAGCTGATGCACTGGAAAAGACCCTGAAGCTGGGAAAGATTGAGGGCAGGAGGAGAAGGGGACGACAGAGGATGAGATGGCTGGATGGCATCACTGACTCAATGGACATGAGTTTGAGCAAACTCTGGGAGTTGGTGATGGACAGGGAGGCCTGGCGTGCTGCGGTCCCACGGGGTCACAAAGAGTCGGACACGACTGAGTGGCTGAACAAGGATGTACCCCCGGTTGCAATCACACACAGAGCCACGCGGTGGCCACTTCCACAGCACAGCCTTGGCCTGCATCCGAGGGCCTGGAGAGACTTGGACTTGGCGTCGGATACACTGGCACTCTGGGCTGCTGGCAAATGGCAGTGACATCCGGGTGAGGAGGGAAGGGGAACAGAGGCTGCTGTTCCAACATCAGTGGGTGTTTAAAATTCGGAAATGTATTTGCCAGGGGGGAGGGCAGGCATTTCTTCCTGAGGACCGGCAACTGCAGGCGTGGATGAGCTCCATTATTATCGCCGACTCAGGGGTGAGGGGTGCGAACTGCTGGGGGCGTGGGAAGCACCGGGGGTGGTGGGGAACGCAGGGGAGGGCAGCATGCGCTGCCCAGATGAGCCCTGGGGTACGACAACAGCCTTGCCGTGCCAGGGAGATCCTTTCCTGGAAGTCGGCCGGCATTTCTCTAACATCGATCATCTCCGCTAAGTTGCACATACTGTGTAGTGCTGCTGGGGGGTGTCATTACAGATAATCGGCGGCCTCTGATGAGCTGAAGGTTTTGGAGGATGTCAACGGAAGATGAGATCACGGAAATGTGGTATCTGACTCTGAATGATACAAAATGCAGACTGCAGAGCCAAGACGGCAACAAAGAGAGAGCTTTCGTTCGCATAGGAGATCCCGGAACCAAATCTAACTTTGCCAAACAAATGAGCAAATCTGTCTAGGTAAAGCAATGTTGGTTTTCCCCCCTCTCCTAAGGATGTATGCTGTTGTTCAGTCACTCAGTTGTGTCCGACTCTGCGACCTCTGCTGGACTGCAGCACGCCAGGCCTCCCTGTCCATCACCATCTCCCGGAGCTTGCCCAAACTCATGTCCATGGAGACGGTGATGCCATCCAACCATCTCATCCTCTGTCATCCCCTTCTCCTCCTGCCCTGAGTTTTCCCAGCATCAGGGTCTTTTCCAATGAGTCAGTTCTTCGCATCAGATGGCCAAAGGATTGGAGTTTCAGCTTCAGCATCAATCCTTCCAATGAACACCCAGGACTGATCCCCTTTAGGATGGTCTGGTTGGATCTCCTTGCAGTCCAAGGGACTCTCAAGAGTCTTCTCCAACACCACAGTTCAAAAGCATCGATTCTTCGGCGCTCGGCTTTCTTCCTAGTCCAACTCTCACATCCATACATGACCACTGGAAAAACCACAGCCTTGACTAGACGGACCTTTGTTGGCAAAGTAACGTCTCTGCTTTTTAATATGCTGTCTAGGTCTGTTATAGCTTTTCTTCCAAGGAGCAAGTATCTTTTAATTTCATGGCTGCAGTCACCATCTGCAGTGATTTTGGAGCCCAGGGAAATAAAATCTGTCACTTTTTCTATTGTTTCCCCATCTATTTGCCGTGAAGTGACGTGACTGGATATCTTGATCTTAATATTTTGCATGTTGAGAATTAAGCCAACTTTTAGCAAACGCAACTGTGTCATATTCAAGTCAACCCACTCATTAAAGGAAAATCTGTATATGGAATTAAAACCAATATACAGATTAGTCCAAGAAAGCAAAGTTAAAAATTTCACAACCAAGATTTTGGCAAACTCTCCATGACTCAGATTGTTTGAGGTACGTCCATTATTTTTATATTCTCCTCCATTTCTCAAATCTGTCCACTCAAAAAAAAAAGCATCTTGAAGGCTTATCCGTGAACAACTAGGCGTGATATATGAGGATTTTTTTGTTCTTTGTGGCTAATCTTATATTGAAAAGAATGTTCAAACTGCCTAAATCCAGTAACTTCAGATAAAGCGACGTTTAAATTAAAAAATGTTTTGCTAAGATCCGGGATTATGTTTTTGGGCTCCAACATCACCACAGATGGTGACTGCAGCCATGAAATTAAAAGACACTTGCTCCTTGGAAGAAAAGTTATGACCAACCCAGACAGCATATTCAAAAGCAGAGACATTACTTTGCCGACAAAGGTCCGTCTAGTGAAGGCTATGGTTTTTCCAGTAGTCATGTATGGATGTGAGACTTGGACTATAAAAAAAGCTGAGCACCAAAGAATTGATGCTTTTGAACTGTGGCAAATTCTTCTATCATTTTCTCCCCAGATCTTCAGTCAGTCAGTTCAGTTGCTCAGTCGAGTCTGACTTTTGGCGACCCCATGGACTGCAACACGCCAGGCCTCTCTGTCCATCACCACCTCCCAGAGTTTACTCAAATTCATGTCCATCGAGTCAGTGATGCCATCCAACCGTCTCATCCTCTGACGTCTCCTTCTCCTCCCACCTTCAATCTCTCCCAGCATCAGGGTTTTTCCAATGAGCCAGCTCTTCCCAGCAGTTGGCCAAAGGATTGCAGTTTCAGCTTCAGCATCAGTCCTTCCAATGAACAGTCAGGACTGATTTCCTTTAGGATGGACTGGATGGATCTCCTTGCAGCCCAAGGGACTCTCAAGAGTCTTCTCCAGCATCAGGGCTCGAGATTCCCAATGGATGGAATCTTGGGCAAATGCCAGGCTCTGTACTTCTTAGTTTATTCAGCAGGAGACCCTCATGTGCTGAGTTACACTGTAGCGGTTATCATGCAACGGGAATACACAGACATATACATACAGACGCCCACATTCATGTACATAGCTGCACAGAGGCTCTGTTATTTTGCAGGATGCTTCTGCTTCATTTCTTTCTGTGTTGAATACACTCCTAAAGTGTATCCAGTTCAGAACTAGAGAAAGTCAGTGGTGTGGAAAGTTGATGGTGTGCAAAGACCATGCCTCAGTGAGTAAGACTCAAAGTCCAGTGTCTTTTCCTTCTTCTCTTTTTATTACTGTCTTTTTAGGTTTGAAACTGTGTGAGTTATCAAAAACCACGCCTTCTGCCCACAGAGCCTGTGTGTGTGTGTGTGTGTGTTAGTTGCTCAGTCATGCCCGACTCTCTGTGACCCCACAGACAGTAGCCCGTCAGGCTCCTCTGTCCATGGGATTCTCCAGGCAAGAACACTGGGGTGGGTGGCCATTTGCAGATTTATGTTAATATCTTAATGGGCAAAAGGAGAAGAAGGTGGCAGAGGATAAGACAGTTAGAGGGCATCACCAACTCAATGGACATGAGTTTGAGCAAACTCCAGGAGCTGGTGATGGACAGGGAAGCCTGGCGTGCCGCACTCCATGGGGTCGCACAGAGTCGGACACGACTGAGCCACTGGACAACACCAATAACAGATCTGGAAGAAAACAGTTAAGTTTTAGGAACGCCTCTGAATGCATTGAAAATGTTGGATCGTGGATGATATTTCCAGTGGGTTTCTAATCAAATCCATAAAGTCTGCTTTGGCTGTTTGTTGGCAAGCTGCATGTGATGCTTCCTCAGCAAGACGGGATGTTTGGAGGCTGAACCTGGGGATCTGTGTTATTCCTCAAGGATGTGTGAGTTTCACTTGGTCACATGTCACATTCACCCTAGCTTAAAGGCAGCCCTGGGCCCAAATGTATACACACTGATCTCAGCTTGCCTGGCGGAGTAGACTGCTAACCCGTTTCTGAGGTTTCATTCACCATCCTGTTATCCGTAAAACGTAAAGGCTGGACTCGGTCATGCTTCTGGTTCTTGTCAGATCTGCCATTCTTTTCCCCTTCCTTTCCTCCTTTTCTTTATTCTCAATAAACAGCATTGCACTCTTCTTAAATAGGTGCTAGCTATCAGGGCAATTTGGAGAAGGCAATGGCACCCCACTCCAGTACTCTTGCCTGGAAAATCCCATGGATGGAGGAGCCTGGTAGGCTGCAGTCCATGGGGTCTCGAAGAGTCGGACACGACTGAGCGACTTCCCTTTCACTTTTCACTTTCACGCATTGGAGAAGGAAATGGCAACCCACTCCAGTGTTCTTGCCTGGAGAATCCCAGGGACAGGGGAGCCTGTTGGGCTGCCGTCTATGGGGTCGCACAGAGTCGGACACGACTGAAGCGACTTAGCAGCAGCAGCAGCATCAGGGCAATTGACCCTTAAGCGTGCCTATATGCATGTCTTGGAGATGTTGCTAAAATGTGGATTCTGCTTGAGTAATTTGGGGTGCACGCATGGGCGCTTAGTCGCTCAGGCATGTCCGAGTCTTTGCAACCCCGTGGACTGTAACCCGCCAGGCTCCTCTGTGCATGGGATTCTCCAGGCAAGAACACTGGAGTGGGTCACCATGCCCTCCTCCAGGGGAATCTTCCTGACGGAGCGATTGAACCTGAGCCTCCTGCATCGGCAGGACAGTTCTTTACCACTGAGCCACTTGGGAAGCCCCCCTGGACAACTGGGGCTCCACGCTTCTGGCAAGGCGACAGACGGCATGAGGCCGGGTTAACTGTTTCTTTTTATATTTCAGCTTCCTTTTAAAAAACGATTTAACTAATTTAATTCTCTCTGTAATCTTGTGAGACCATTTTTCAAGCGGAGAATGCAGTGACATCAAGTACCTTCCCACTGTTGCGGAAGCGTTCTTGGTGTTCGTGTTCAGAACATTTTTCATCCTCCCAAACTGAAACTTAAAAAAAAAATTTTTTTTTTAGATTAACTTTTTCATGGTGAATAAAAATAACACGTGATGGACAAAAACATATTCACAGGACAGGAAACTTCGGGTAGGGAAAGAATGCAATAATATTGTAATTGGGTAATAGGAGATACCACTAACATTACAGATACTTTCGTCTTAAAAATCCTAGGTAGTAGAAACAGCCTAGAAGGTGAATAAAACATGAACTGTGTCTCACCGCAGCCAACACCAAGCATGAGTCAGACTTTCTCTGTTATTATGAAACACTCCAAAGTGGTTAAGACTCAGAATTCTTTGTCATAAATATTTTTCAAGGATGGCATAGTCACTTCTAGAAATACATTGTTTATGCACACAATGCTTTTTACAGAGAGACTAAAATTTTCCTGTTCACTAGAGCATCGCATCCCAAACTTTTCAGCCCTAGGGTCCACTTTCACGGGAGACCATTTTTCCACAGACCATGGCTGGGGTGAGTTCAGTTCAGTCGCTTAGTCGTGTCCGACTCTGCGACCCCGTGGGCTGTGGCACGCCAGGCCTCCCTGTCCATCACCAACTCCCAGAGCTTGCCTAAAGTCATGTCCATGGAGTTGGTGATGCCATCCAACCATCTCATCCTCTGTCATCTCCTTCTCCTCCTGCCTTCAATCTTTCCCAGCATCAGGGTCTTTTCTAAGGACTCAGTTCTTCGCATCAGGTGGCCAAAGTTTCAGCTTCAGCATCAGTCCTTCCAGTGAATATTCAAGAATGATTTCCTTTAGGTGGTGGTGGGGGTGGGGTGGGGATAGTTGCGGGATGATTCAAGCACACTACATTATTTTGCACTTTATTGCTAATCTAATGTCGCTGCTCATCTGACAGGACATATTTGTCCCCAGCCTGGAGGTTGGGGAGCCCTGCACCAGAGTCCCTGGGGAACCCAAAACACTTCCCTTTGCCCTAACCCTCAAGAGATTTTAATTCAATGGCCAGGGAAGATAATACAGGTATTGGGATTTTTGCAAGCTCTCTGGATTCTAAAGCCTGCAGCCCAGTTTCAGAACGACTGCTTCTCGGGGTCAAGTGAGATTCTAAAACTCTCCCTGGGGTCATCTCATAAAACCCAGAGCCTAGAATTATTATTATTATTTTTTTCAAAAGCAAATGTATTTTCTGTTGTCTCTCCAGCAAGCAGGAATGAACAAATTCAGATGGCCCTGTCCTTGGCCGCAGTGAACGGCTTTTGCCAGTGACTGAATGACAACAAGGGCGTTTGCTGTCTGCCTCTCGGGAGACTGAACCCCGAGCTGCTGCAGCTTCTGACCTTCGACACCCCAAGAAGGAGTTCACGGTGGACAGCGAGGCACTCTGTGGCCCAGGGAACCTGGAGGAACAGGTCTTGGTGTTATTCTTCAGTCGCTCAGTCGTGTCCGACTCTCTGCGGCCCCCTGGACTGCAGCACGCCAGGCTTCCCTGTCCATCACCAACTCCCGGAGTTTGCTCAAACTCAAGCCCATCGAGTCGGTGATGGACCTGGAAATTTACGCTCCATGTCCCGGAGAGTTGACTGTCTACGTAAATTACCTATCTGAGTTTCTTCTCCTTCAAGGAAGATTTATCTATCCTCCCCATTATGGATTTATCTAATCACTTATTTATGTCCGCAGAAATGAATGGTTATTTGTTTTATACTTTGGGTTGTAATCCAACCTTCCTTTATTTATTCTGTTGCACGCAAAAAAAAGTATCAATCACGACTCCCAAAACCCCACTGCACATTGCATAAGCCATTCTGGATTTTTACAGCTCAGGACTGTGATGGGGGAAAAAAAAAGACAACGGGGATAGATTCCACAGTGTCCCACAGCCTCTATGCAGTGCTCCGTAATTAAAATAGGATGGGACATTGTTTGTCATTTATACTGAAATAATAATAAGGAAAAAAATATAAACCATGCTGTGACAAACTGAGTCAGTGGGAACACATCTGATAAACAGTATTATCATGGGAACTTTCTAACACTCACGGTTAAGATCAGACTCTAAGAATGTTGGTGATGAAACAAAGACATATAACAGAAATATCTCCAAGACATCGAAAAAAAATTAGCTCTGGACATATTAGACAACCAAGAGTGAAAAAAAATTAAATAATAAGAATTAAAAAAAAAACAAAAAACAGGTTTTCTAACTCTTCTGGGTAGAACAGAAGTCACTGCCTTGAGCTTTCTCTGATGAGTGAATTCAGTTGCAAATTTACCAAAGACTGAGTTATTTTATAAGAAACCTCTTAACCTACCAGGAAAAAAAAAAAAAAACTCACTCCAAGAATCAGATTGGAATCTATGTAAATAGAAACATGCTTTCATGTTTCGTGGTTTAGTTGCTAAGTTGTGTCCGACTCTTTGCCACCCCATGGACTGTAGCCCGCCAGGCTCCTCTTCCCTGGGATTCTCCAGGCAAGGATATTACACTGGGTGGCCATGCCCTCCTCCAGGGGATCTTCCCAACCCAGGGATCGAAGCCACGTGTCCTGCATTGCAGGAAGATTCTTTACTGACTGAGATACATTTTTTTTTAATTGAAGTGTAGTTGGTTTACAATATCGTGTTCATTTCTGCTGAGCAACATCAAAACAAACCATGCAGTCAAAAAACATGAAGAAAACCTAAATAGACATTTCTTCAAAGAAGACACACAGATGGCCAAGAGACACATGAGACGATGTTGAACACCAGTGAACATTAGAGAAACGGAAACCAAAACTCCAATTAGGTTATCACCTCACACCAGCCAGCATGGCCATCACCAAAAAAATCTACAAACAGTGAATGCTGGAGAGGGTGTGGAGAAAAGGGAACGCTCCTACACTGTTGGTGGGAATGGAAATCGGGAAACCATTATGGAGAACGGTATGGAGATTCCTTAAAAAACTAAAAACAGGACTATGACGTGACTCTGCAATCCCACTCCTGGGCATACACCCACCCGGAGAAAATCATGAGCCGGAAGGATACGTGCACCCCAGTGTTCACTGCAGCCAGGATGTGGAAGCAACCTACGTGTCCACCAACAGAAGAATGGATAAAGAAGATGTGGTACATTTACACAACGGAATACTACGCGGCCACGAAAAGACTGAAAGCATGCCATTGGCGGCAGCATGGTTGCACCTAGAAACGATCACACTAAATGAAGTAAGCCACAGAGAGAAGGAGAAATACCACGTGATGTCACCGATACGTGGAATCTACTTTCAGAAGAGGATACAAATGGACGATCTAAATGGGAAGGCAATCCAAAGAGGAGGGGGTCGGTGTGTCCGTACAGCGGATTCACTTTGTTGACGGCAGAAAGTAACACGGCACTGTAAAACATCTATACTCCAATAAATTTGTTTTTTAATGATACCAATGAACTTATTTGTGAAACAGAAAGACACTCACAGAGACAGAAAACAAACTTATGGTGACCAAACGGGAACGGGCAGAGGAGGGGAAAATTAGCAGTTTGGGATTAAAAGATACACACTGTGCTTAGTCGCTCAATCGTGTCCAACTCTGAGACCCCATGGACTGTAGCCCGCCAGGCTCCTCTGCCCATGGGGATTCTCCAGGCAAGAATACTGGAGAGGGTTGCCATGCCCTCCTCCAGGGGATCTTCCCAACCCAGGGATTGAACCTGGGTCTCCTGCATTGCAGGGGGATCCTTTATGGTCTGAACCACCAGGCCTCCCTGTCCATCACCAACTCCCGGAGTTTACTCAAACTCATGTCCATCAAGTCAGTGACGCCATCCAACCATCTCATCCTCTGTCATCCCCTTCTCCTCCCGCCTTCAATCTTTTTCAGCCTCAAGGTCTTTTCCAATTAGTTACATCTTTGAATCAAGCTCCAGAGGATTGGAGCTTCAGCTTTAGCATCAGTCCTTCCAATGAACACTCAGGACTGATTTCCTTTAGGATGGACTGGTTGGATCTCCTTGCAGTGCAAGGAACTCTCAAGAGTCTTCTCCAACACCACAGTTCGAAAGTATCCATTCTTCAGCACCTACTATTCTTTATGGTCCAACTCTCACATCCATACATGACTACTGGGAAAACCATAGCTTTGACTAGATGGATGTTTGTTATTGCCCGTGAGCATCTCTGCTGGATGAGATCAAAGGGTTGCTGGCATCATCAAAGGTCTTCTCTCTTTTAACAAGTTAGCCTTGCTTCCCAGTGATCTTCATGCATCTTCACTTCCATCCAAAGGAGGCGATGTGGAAAATGCTTTCCTGTCCGCAAAGCTCACTGGACACACGCCCAGACCAGCTTTACTCAGGTTACTGAGGAAAGGAGGAAATGGACACAGAATTCTTTCTGACGGTGGCCAGGGATGAAGTTGGGATCTGAAACCTCCAGACAAGAGCCAGCGGTCGATGCGTGAAACCAGCAAAATCAGACAGACTGAGCAAGTCTAATCGAATCCTTCCCCCCAGCAACAAAACAAATAAAAAATCACCAAGGAAGCAACAGTGAGCAAAATACAGCCATGAATTATCTTTAGGAGAGAATCCTCATAAAGCCTCATGTTTTAAGATGATATTAAGATGACTTTAAGATGATTTTAAGATACTTTTAAGATGATATTAAGACAAGCCTCATATTTTAAGATGATAAATGCAAAGAAAGAGTTTATTTTTAGAAAAAACTAGGGTAAGTTTCCTTGGAGATATGCCGTGGGTACCACCTTGGGGAAACGAACACCCCTGGCAACAAACATCGAGACTCCTGCACGCACATGTCCGGCCGGGCATGGAGAACAAACTCAGAACCAAATGCTTCGTCTCCGACCTCCACACTTGCGCGGATGATGAGACTCAACTCGCAAGGGCTTTGTCTCACTGGGGAGGCGTCGACCAACAGCTAAAATTACGGGTTTCCGCAGGCCCGGTGTTGTGCTCTATTTTTTTTTTTGCTTCTGGGAGATGAGGGATAGGCGTGCATAAATTAACCCAAAGGTTCATGGCAGACAATAATTAGCCACGGGCTCAGTGGAAATAGTAGGGGCCTGATGGCACGTGTCACAGAACATACAATTTTCTCTCCATCTAGCGCAGAGAACGCCTTGATTCACACTGCTGCTCCACTGTTGCGTCAGTCATGATGAGACGCAAAATCTACACCACCCCCTCCACCAAAAAAAAAGGAAAAGACACCAAACAAGAAAAGCTGGGCGTTGATTACATGTCCAGACGCATACCTGTTTGCACGGCCACCTCTTATTATTTCCGCGCGATGGGGATTTCGGTCTCTGGGTTAATTGATGGCGGGGAGGTGGACCTTCTTACTTCCAGGCTCTCCTTTAATACAAGAGCCCTGAAAAATGTGTAAAAGCGGTTTAGTCCCTGCAGGCTGAGCAGTTCTTGGATACACTGATCAGTCTACGGGTTTCACTTGAAATTAATAAGAAAATGTGTCCATTGAGAACATTTGTTGTTCAGTCACTGAGTTGTGTGTGATTCTTTGCGACCCCATGGACTGCAGGATGCCAGGCTTCCCTGTCCTTCACTGTCTCCCGGAGCTTGCTCAAACTCATGTCCATTGAGTAGTGATGCCATCCAGCCATCTCATCCTCTGTCGTCCCCTTCTCCTCCCGCCCTCAATTTTTCCCAGCATCAGGGAAAGTGAGTCAGCTCTTCACCTCAGGTGGCCACAGTATTGGAGCTTCAGCTTCAGCATAAGTCCTCCCAGTGAATATTTGGGTTAATTTCCTTTAGGATGGTCTGCTTTGATCTCTTTGCTGTCCACGAGACTCTCAAGAGTCTTCTCCAGCACCATAGTTCAAAAGTACACATTCTTTGGCACTCAGCTTTCTTTGCAAAGGCTATAAGTAGCTTTCCCAGGTGGCTCAGATGTAAAGAAGCTGCCTGCAATGCAAGGGACCCGGGTTTGATCCCTAAGTCATGACAATCCCCTGGGGGAGGGCCATGGCAACCCACTCCAGTGCTCTTGTCTGCAGAATCCCGTGGACAGAGGAGCCTGTGAACTAGAGTCCATGGGGTCGCAAACAGTCGGACACGGCTGAAATGACTTGGCACAGCACCGCAGTGCCTAACATTAACCTCGCCTTTCCGTGTGTATTCTTCTTCTGATGTAGTGAACCCTGCTATCTGCTGCATTGATTTTCATGTTATTTGCAACCATATTCATATCACTTTGGAGTCTCTTTGCCTTGTACTACTTTTTTTTTCCTTTTTTAAAATTTAAAGATACATTTGTATTGGGGTATAACTGCTCTACGATGCTGTTAGTGTCTGCTGTACAGCAGCTGAACCAGCCATATGTCTACATAGATCCCCTCCCTCTGGAGCCTCCGTCCCCCCACCCAGCCCTCTAGGTCATCACAGAGCCCCGAGCCGAGCTCCCTGTGCTACGGAG